>NW_028225180.1:9126780-9256780 GCF_052327205.1 Somniosus microcephalus | reverse complement strand
GATCCCTGCGGTACCCCACTAGTCACTGCCCGCCACTCGGAAAACGACCCGTTTATTCCAACTCTTTGCTTTCTATCTGCCAACCAGTTCTCTATCCAAGTCAATACCTTGCCCCCAATCCCATGTGCCTTAACTTTACACGCTAATCTCTTATGTGGGACCTTATCGAAAGCCTTCTGAAAGTCCAAATACACCACATCCACTGGTTCTCCCTCATCTATTTTACCAGTTACATCCTCAAAAAATTCCAGTAGATTAGTCAAGCACGATTTACCTTTTGTAAATCCATGTTGACTTTGTCCGATCCTGTCACTGTTTTCCAAGTGCTCTGCTATTACATCTTTTATACTGGACTCCAGCATTTTCCCCACTACCGATGTTAGGCTTACCAGTCTGTAATTCCCCGTTTTCACTCTGCCACTTTTTCTGAATAGTGGAGTTACATTAGCTACCCTCCAATCCATGGGAACTGTTCCAGAGTCTATAGAATTTTGGAAGATGACCAGCAATGCATTGACTATTTCTAGGGCCACTTCCTTAAATACACTAGGATGTAGATTATCAGGCCCTGGGGATTTATCGGCCTTCAACCCCGTCAATTTCCTTAACACCATTTCCCTACAAATACTGATTTCTTTCAGTTCCTCCCTCTCATTAGACCCTATGTTCCCCGACATCTCTGGGAGGTTATTTGTGTCCTCCTTTGTGAAGACAGAACCACAGTATGTATTTAATTGGTCTGCCATTTCTTTGTTCCCCATTATAAATTCCCCTGATTCTGACTGCCCCTCCGACAGTGGAGCACTCGCTCAGTACTGCCTCTCCGATACTGCAGCGCTCCCTCAGTACTGCCCCTCTGACAGTGCGGCGCTCCGTCAGTACTGCCCCTCCGACAGTGCAGCGCTCCCTCAGTACTGCCCCTCCGACAGTGCGGCGCTCCCTCAGTACTGCCCCTCCGACAGTGCGGCGCTCCGTCAGTACTGCCCCTCCGACAGTGCAGCACTCCCTGAGTACTGCCGCTCCAACAGTGCAGCGCTTCCTCAGTACTGCTCCTCCGACAGTGCGGCGCTCCCTCAGTACTGACCCTCCGACAGTGCAGCACTCCCTCAGTACTGCCCCTCCGACAGTGCAGCACTCCCTCAGTACTGCCCCTCTGAATGTGCAGCACTCCCTCAGTACTGCCCCTCCGACAGTGCAGCGCTCCCTCAGTACTGCCACTCCGACAGTGCAGCGCTCCCTCAGTACTGCCCCTCCGACAGTGCAGCGCTCCCTCAGTACTGCTCCTCCGACAGTGCAGCGCTCCCTCAGTGCTGCCCCTCCGACAGTGCAGTGCTCCCTCAGTGCTGCCCCTCTGACAGTGCAGCGCTTCCTCAGTACTGCCCCTCCAACAGTGCAGCACTCCCTCAGTACTGCCCCTCCGACAGTGCAGCGTTCCCTCAGTACTGCCCCGCCCACAGTGCAGCTCTCTCCCAGTACTGCCCCTCCGACAGTGCAGCGCTCCCTCAGTACTGCCCCTCCGACAGTGCAGCGCTCCCTCAATACTGCCCCTCCGACAGTACAGTACTCCCTCAGTACTGCCCCTCCTACAGTGCGGCGCTCCCTCAATACTGCCCCTACGACAGTGCAGTGCTCCCTCAGTAATGCCTCCTCCGACAGTGCGGCGCTCCCTCAGTACTGCCCCTACGACAGTGCAGCGCTCCCTCAGTACTGCCCCTCTGACAGTGCGGTGCTCCCTCAGTACTGCCCCTCTGACAGTGCGGCGCTCCCTCAGTACTGCCCCTCCGACAGTGCAGCGCTCCCTGAGTACTGCCCCTCCAACAGTGCAGCTCTCCCTCAGTACTGCCCCTCCGACAGTGCGGCGCCCCCTCAGTACTGCCCCTCCAACAGTGCAGCGCTCCCTCAGCACTGCCCCTCCGACAGTGCAGCGCTCCCTCAGCACTGCCCCTCCGACAGTGCAGCGCTCCCTCAGTACTGCCCCTCCGACAGTGCAGCGCTCCCTCAGTACAGCCCCTCCGACAGTGCAGCGCTTCTTCAGTACTTGTTAGATCCGGGTATCTTAATGTTGTGTCCTTCAATAATCAGACAAAGACTGCAGGGAACGATCAACAGGTGTTTACTGGATGAAGTTCAAACTGTAACTGACTGTACAGAGCACCACTCAGGGCTTATATACAGGTGTGGTCACTGCCGGTACTGCAGGATACAGGAGCTGTAAAAAGTAGTTCTCCCTCTTAAAGGTACATACACTACAGTACTGCCCCTCCGACAGTGCTGCGCTCCCTCAGTACTGCCCCTGGACAATGCAGCGCTCCCTCTGTACTGCCTCCTCCTCCGACAGAGCGGCGCTCCCTCAATACTGTCCCTCGGACAGTGGAGCACTCGCTCAGTACTGCCTCTCCGACAGTGCAGCGCTCCCTCAGTACTGCCCCTCCTACAGTGCGGCGCTCCCTCAGTACTGCCCCTACGACAGTGCAGCGCTCCCTCAGTAATGCCTCCTCCGACAGTGCAGCGCTCCCTCAATACTGTCCCTCGGACAGTGGAGCACTCGCTCAGTACTGCCTCTCCGACAGTGCAGCGCTCCCTCAGTACTGCCCCTCCTACAGTGCGGCGCTCCCTCAATACTGCCTCTCCGACAGTGCAGCGCTCCCTCAGTACTGCCCCTCCTACAGTGCTGCTCTCCCTCAGTACTGCCTCTCCGACAGTGCAGCGCTCCCTCAGTACTGCCCCTCCTACAGTGCGGCGCTCCCTCAATACTGCCCCTCCTACAGTGCAGTGCTCCCTCAGTACTGCCCCTACGACAGTGCAGCGCTCCCTCATTACTGCCCCTCTGACAGTGCGGCGCTCCCTCAGTACTGCCCCTTCGACAGTGTAGCGCTCCCTCAGTACTGCCCCTCTGACAGTGCAGTGCTCCCTCAGTACTGCCCCTACGACAGTGCAGCGCTCCCTCATTACTGCCCCTCTGACAGTGCAGTGCTCCCTCAGTACTGCCCCTACGACAGTGCAGCGCTCCCTCATTACTGCCCCTCTGACAGTGCGGCGTTCCCTCAGTACTGCCCCTCCGACAGTGCAGCAGTCCAGGTTGTGGGTGGTGTTGTGCATCTCCCGGGAGTTCTCTCGAACTCCGGTGATCAGTGCTCCCTCGGTGATGTTGTTTTTGCTCTGACATCGAGTCCCGACCTGGGTAAACAGCTCCAGGCCTCTCAGCTGTGCATCGCAATAACAAGCGGCAATTAATTGCGCGCACACAGCTTGTTTATTGGCTTTTTCTGAAGCGTGACTGACCTGGGAGTGATTGTGCACCGAAACATCTGCTCCAGGAAAGTTCAGTTCCCCCTCACACTCGCTGCTGCTCGGACAGGACCTGCCGTGAGCCGCAGGCTTTTCGAATGCTGATCGACTACAGTGGGCATCGCCAGTGGGTTCCATGTCGTCTCCAGAGCCAACGAGGACAGAGCGAGCGCCGGTGAGTTAAGGGGCGAGGACTCAGAGAAACTGGGATTGTTCTCCTTGGAGCAGAGAGGGTTAAGGGGAGATTGACCAGGGATAACAACAGAAAATGCTGGAAACACTCAGCAGGCCAGGCAGCATCCGTGGAGAGAGAAACAGAGTTAACGTTTCAGGTCTGGGACCCTCCCTCAGAACTGGAAAAAGCTGGAGATGTAACAGATATTCGCAGGTGCAGAGACGGCGGGGGCGGGGAGTGTGGGGGAAGGGAGGAAATAATTAAAGCTACATCCTGTGCTTATGTAAGAGGCAGGAAAGACAAAATGTTGCAAATGGGAATGGCAAAATCATACCGCATGAAAAATGGGGGCAGGGATAATTATCTGAAATTGTTGAACTCAATGTTGAGTCCAGAAGGCTGCAAAGTGCCCAATCGAAAGATGAGGTGCTGTTCCTCGAGCTTACGTTGAGCTTCATTGGAACAGTGCAATAGCCCGAGGGCAGAGAGATCAGAGCGGGAGTGAAGCGGTGAATTAAAGTGACAGGCGACCGGAAGCTCAGGGTCACCCGTACGGACTGAACGGAGGTGTTCCACAAAGCGGTCACCCAATCTGCGTTTGGTCTCCCCAATGTAGAGGAGACCGCATCGTGAGCAGCGAATACAGTATACTAGATTGCAGGAAGTACAAGTAAATCGCTGTTTCACCTGGAAGGGGTGTTTGGGGCCCTGGACAGTGGGAAGGGGGGAGGTAAAATGGCAGGTGTTGCATCTCCTGCGCTTGCACGGGAAGGTGCCATGGGAAGGGGAGGGGCTGTTGGGGGTGATTGAGGAGTGGACCAGGGTGTCGCGGAGGGAGCGGTCCCTTCGGAATGCTGGGAGGTGAGGGGAAGATGCATTTGGTGGTGAGATCACGCTGGAGGTAGCGGAAATGGCGGAGGATGATCCGTTGAATGTGGAGGCTGGTGGGGTGAAAGGTGAGGACAAGGGGAACCCTATCGTGGTCCTGGGAGGGAGGGGAAGGGGTGAGGGCAGAAGTGCGGGAAATAGAACGGACACGGTCGAGGGCCGTGTCAACCACGGTAGAGGGGAATCCTCAGTTGAGGAAAGAGGAAGACATGTCGGAAGCACTGGTATGGAAAGTGGCATCGTCAGAACAGACGCGGCGGAGACGGAGAAACTGGGAGAATGGAATAGAGTCCTTACAGGAAGCGGGGTGGGAGGAAGTGTAGTCCAGGTAGCTGTGGGAGTCAGTGGGCTTGTAGTGGATGTTTGTCGAAAGCCGATCGCCTGAAATGGAGACGGAGAAGTCGAGGAAGGGAAGGGCAGAGTCGGAGATGGACCATGTGAAGGTGAGGGAATGGTGGAAATTGGAAGTAAATTGAATGAAATTATCTAGTTCAGGGCGAGAGCAGGAAACGGCACCGATACAGTCACCTTTCACCCCACCAACCTCCACATTCAACGGATCATCCTCCGCCATTTCCATCACCTCCAACATGATCCCACCACCAAACACATCTTCCCCTCACCTCCCCTTTCAGCATTCCGTAGGGACCGCTCCCTCCGCGACACCCTGGTCCACTCCTCAATCACTACCAACAGCCCTGCTCCTTCACCTGGCACCTTCCTGTGCAAGCGCAGGAGATGCAACACATGCCCTTATACCTCCTCCCTTCCCACCTTCCAGGGCCCCAAACACCCCTTCCAGGTGAAACAGCGATTTACTTGTACTTCTTGCAATCTAGTATACTGTATTCGCTGCTCACGATGCGGTCTCCTCTACATTGGGGAGACCAAACGCAGGTTGGGCGACCGATTTGCGGAACACCTCCGTTCAGTCCGATAGGGTGACCCCGAGCTTCCGGTCGCCTGTCACTTTAATTCTCTGCTTCACTCCCACTCTGACCACTCTGTCCTCGGCCTCTTACACTGCTCCAATGAAGCTCAGCATAAGCTCGAGGAACAGCACCTCATCTTTCGATTAGGCATTTTACAGCCTGCCGAACTCAACATCGAGTTCAACAATTTCAGACTACAATCCCAGCCTGTATTTTTCATGCTGTATTATTTTGCCATCTCCACATTTGCAACACTTAGGGCCAGAAATTCGGGTCCCCACGGGTGAGTACGCGCTGGGTACTCGCGCGTAGGCCCAACGAAAGTGCCGGTTTCGTGCATGCACTGCGCATGCGCGGGAAACCGGAACTTCCATTCCCTTGAAGGAAGGGGTTCACAGGACGAATGCGTGCGCCGTTTTTTTGGGCAGGTTTCTCCGGGAGGGTAAGTCTCCAGGAGCTACGCCATTAAAAAGCAGTCGCAAGGCCTGCTTTTAACAAGGTAAGTGGTGAATTAATTAAAATTAAAACATTTTTTCCACAGGTTTATTATTTTTAAATACTTTAAAGAAAGGTAGGTTTATTTTTAGCCCTGTTAATTAATTTTTTCAAAAATTTAAATTATTGTTTAATATGGTTATTTTATGTAAAAAAATGTATTTGAAGTTTTAGTTCTGTTTTGGGGCCGAACTGTATTCATAGATTTGACAGGTCTTCCTGTCAAATCTATGAATACAGATTCCCTGCTCCGATTGGCTCTCCATGGCCCACGTGATCCCAGGGGACGCTTCGAACTAACTGCGCCCCTGGGATACGCAAGCACTGCGCGCCGGCAGTTGGAGCAGGCCCAGGATCGGAATCCCACGCGGGCCCACAGCTCAACGGCCGGCGCGCTAGGTAAGGGCAGGTCGGGGGCTCGCACCCGCGGGAACCCCCCGACCCGAATTTCTGGCCCTTTATCTTTCCTGCCTCTTACATAAGCACAGTATATTCTTTCAATTCCTTCCCCCACTCCCCCTGCCCCGTCTCTGCACCTGCTTAATGTCTGTTACATCTCCAGCTTTTTCCAGTTCTGATGAAGGGTCCCAGACCTGAAACGTTAACTCTGTTTCTCTCTCCACTGATGCTGCCTGGCCTGCTGAGTATTTCCAGCATTTTCTGTTGTTATTTCAGATTTCCAGCATCCGCAGTATTTTGCTATTGTAATGGTACCAGGGGATGAGGGACTTCAGTTACATGGAGAGACTGGAGAAGCTGGGGTTGTTCTCCTTGGAGCAGAGAAGGTTAAGGGGAGATTGACCAGAATGGTACCAGGGATGAGGGACTTCAGTTATGTGGAGAGACTGGAGAAGCTGGAGTTGTTCTCCTTAGAGCAGAGAAGGTTAAGGGGAGATTGACCAGAATGGTACCAGGGATGAAGGACTTCAGTTACGTGGAGAGATTCGAGAAGCTGCGATTGTTCTCCTTAGAGCAGAGAAGGTTAAGGGCAGTGTGTCAGTATTTACAGGGTGTCCCCGGGGAGTGTGTCAGTATTTACAGGGTGTCCCCGGGGAGTGCGTCAGTATTTACAGGGTGTCTCTGGGCAGTGTGTCTGTATTTACAGGGGGTCCGCAGGGAGTGTGTCAGTATTTACAGGGTGTCCCCGGGGAGTGTGTCAGTATTTACAGGGGTCCCCGGGGAGTGTGTCAGTATTTACAGGGTGTCCCCGGGGAGTGTGTCAGTATTTACAGGGTGTCCCCGGGGTGTGTGTCAGTATTTACAGGGTGTCCCCGGGGAGTGTGTCAGTATTTACAGGGTGTCCCCAGGGAGTGTGTCAGTATTTACAGGGTGTCCCCGGGGAGTGCGTCAGTATTTACAGGGTGTCTCTGGGCAGTGTGTCTGTATTTACAGGGGGTCCGCAGGGAGTGTGTCAGTATTTACAGGGTGCTCCCGGGGAGTGTGTCAGTAATTACAGGGTGTCTCCGGGGAGTGTGTCAGTATTTACAGGGGGTCCGCAGGGAGTGTGTCAGTATTTACAGGGTGTTCCCGGGGAGTGTGTCAGTATTTACAGGGTGTCCCCGGGGAGCGTGTCAGTATTTACAGGGGGTCCCCAGGGAGTGTGTCAGTATTTACAGGGTGTTCCTGGGGATTCTGTCTGTATTTACAGGTGGTCTCCGAGAGTGTGTCAGTATTTACAGGGGGTCCCCGGGGATTGTGTCAGTATTTACAGGGTGTTCCCAGGGAGTGTGTTAGTATTTACAGGGTGTCCCCGGGGAGTGTGTCAGTATTTACAGGGTGTCCCCGGGGAGTGTGTCAGTATTTACAGGGTGTTCCCGGGGAGTGTGTCAGTATTTATAGGGTGTCCCCGGGGAGTGTGTCAGTATTTCCAGGGAGTTCCCGGGGAGTGTGTCATTATTTACAGGGTGTCCCCGGGGAGTGTGTCAGTATTTACAGGGTGTCCCCGGGGAGTGTGTCAGTATTTACAGGGTGTCCCCAGGGAGTGTGTCAGTCTTAACATGGTGTCCCCGGGGAGTGTGTCAGTATTTACAGGGTGCTCCCGGGGAGTGTGTCAGTATTTACAGGGTGTCCCCGGGGAGTGTGTCAGTATTAACAGGGGTTCCCCGGGGAGTGAGTCAGTATTTACAGGGTGTTCCCGGGGAGTGTGTCAGTATTTACTGGGTGTTCCCGGGGAGTGTGTCAGTATTTACAGGGTGTTCCCGGGGAGTGTGTCAGTATTTACAGGGTGTCCCCGGGGAGTGTGGCAGTATTTACAGGGTGTCCCCAGGGAGTGTGTCAGTATTTACAGGGTGTCCCCAGGGAGTGTGTCAGTATTTACAGGGTGTCCCCGGGGAGTGTGTCAGTATTTACAGGGTGTTCCCGGGGAGTGTGTCAGTATTTACAGGGTGTCCCTGGGGTGTGTGTCAGTATTTACAGGGTGTCCCCGGGGAGTGTGTCAGTATTTACAGGGTGTTCCCGGGGAGTGTGTCAGTATTTACAGGGTGTTCCCGGGGAGTGTGTCAGTATTTACAGGGTGTCCCCAGGGAGTGTGTCAGTATTTACAGGGTGTCCCTGGGGTGTGTGTCAGTATTTACAGGGTGTCCCCGGGGAGTGTGTCAGTATTTACAAGGTGTCCCCGGGGAGTGTGTCAGTATTTACAGGGTGTCCCCGGGGAGTGTGTCAGTATTTACAGGGTGTCCCCGGGGAGTGTGTCAGTATTTACAGGGTGTCCCCGGGGAGTGTGTCAGTATTTACAGGGTGTTCCCGGGGAGTGTGTCAGTATTTACAGGGTGTCCCCGGGGAGTGTGTCAGTATTTACAGGGTGTCCCCGGGGAGTGTGTCAGTATTTACAGGGTGTCCCCGGGGAGTGTGTCAGTATTTACAGGGTGTTCCCGGGGAGTGTGTCAGTATTTACAGGGTGTCCCCGGGGAGTGTGTCAGTATTTACAGGGTGTCCCCGGGGAGTGTGTCAGTATTTACAGGGTGTCCCCGGGGAGTGTGTCAGTATTTACAAGGTGTCCCCGGGGAGTGTGTCAGTATTTACAGGGTGTTCCCGGGGAGTGTGTCAGTATTTACAGGGTGTTCCCGGGGAGTGTGTCAGTATTTACAGGGTGTTCCCGGGGAGTGTGTCTGTATTTACAGGGTGTCCCCGGGGAGTGTGTCAGTATTTACAGGGTGTTCCCGGGGAGTGTGTCAGTTTTTACAGGGTGTTCCCGGGGAGTGTGTCAGTATTTACAGGGTGTTCCCGAGGAGTGTGTCAGTTTTTACAGGGTGTTCCCGGGGAGTGTGTCAGTATTTACAGGGTGTCCCCGGGGAGTGTGTCAGTATTTACAGGGTGTCCCCGGGGAGTGTGTCAGTATTTACAGGGTGTCCCCGGGGAGTGTGTCAGTATTTACAGGGTGTTCCTGGGGAGTGTGTCAGTATTTACAGGGTGTCCCCGGGGAGTGTGTCAGTATTTACAGGGGGTCCCCGGGGAGTGTGTCAGTATTTACAGGGTGTTCCCGGGGAGTGTGTCAGTATATACAGGGTGTCCCCGGGGAGTGTGTCAGTATTTACAGGGTGTCCCCGGGGGGTGTGTCAGCATTTACAGGGTGTCCCCGGGGAGTGTGTCAGTATTTACAGGGTGTTCCCGGGGAGTGTGTCAGTATTTACAGGGGGTCCCCGGGGAGTGTGTCAGTATTTACAGTGTGTTCCCCGGGGAGTGTGTCAGTATTTACAGGGGGGCCCGGGGAGTGTGTCAGTATTTACAGGGTGTTCACGGGGAGTGTGTCAGTATTTACAGGGTGTTCCCGGGGAGTGTGTCAGTATTTACAGGGGGTTCCCGGGGAGTGTGTCAGTATTTACAGGGTGTCCCCAGCAAGAAGGGCTTTCTATGCCATCAAAAAATCAATCCAAATAGAAATCCCAATTAGCATTTGGCTCAAAATTTTCAAATCAGTAATTGAACCAATTGCACTCTATGGCAGTGAGGTATGGGGACCGCTAACTCAACAAGAATTCGCAAAATGGGACAAACACCCAATTGAGATCCTACATGCAGAATTCTGTAAAAGTATACTCCGGACTCAAAGGAAAACAGTAAACAATGCATGCAGGGCGGAACTAGGCCAATATCCATTAATAATCACTATCCAAAAAAGAGCCACCAAATTTTGGAATCACCTACAAATGAGCAACCCCCAATGCTATCACTACGACGCCCTGAAATGCCAAGAGCTGACCATAAAGAAGAATACCCTCAGTCAACTAGTCCTGGGACTCAGTGAAGTAACTACTAACAATACTAACAATAACCAGCCCCAGGACAGTGACAGGGCAACACAAAGAATTCGACCCAACACAATCGTCGCTAAGCAAAAGGAAAAATATCTGACATATTGGGCAGAAACAACAAAAACCCAAAGCAAACTCAATTGCTACTTGGCCCTAAACAGACAATACAACATAGCTGATTACCTGACCATGGTAAAGGATAACAAACTGAGAAGAACCTTGACAAGGTACAGACTTAGCGAACATAGCCTAGCGATCGAAAAAGGCAGACACAGGCAGACCAGGCTACCAAGAGAAGACAGGATATGCTCTCACTGCAGTCAGGGAGTAGTGGAGACAGAGATGCACTTCCTCACAGCCTGTGGAAAATATCAGGACATCAGGGAGAAGTTCTACCAAAAATTCTCACAAATATGCCCTGAATTCAGAAGTCTGAATGACAACCAAAAACTCCCATTCCTACTGGGAGAGGAGAGAAGCTGTGTAACACTGGCGGCACACTATGTTACAGCTTGCCATGAACAGAGGGACAACCAGTAAACTATGAAAAGAATATATATAAACAATGCGAATGTATATTTATACACTCAGGGATATACCTGTTTATACACTGTATGAATAGAACTGCGTTTATGTGCTCAACCATAAATGTATTTTGATGCTTTGGCAACATAAGATGTAACTTATCATGCCAATAAAGCGATTTGAATTGTGAATTGTGAATTGTGAGTGTGTCAGTGTTTACAGGGTGTCCCCGGGGAGTGTGTCAGTATTTACAGGGTGTTCCCGGGGAGTCTGTCAGTATTTACAGGGGGTCCCCGGGGAGTGTGTCAGTATTTACAGGGGGTCTCCGGGGAGTGTATCAGTATTTACAGGGGGTCCCCGGGGAGTGTGTCAGTATTTACAGGGTGTTCCCGGGGAGTGTGTCAGTATTTACAGGGTGTTCCCGGGGAGTGTGTCAGTATTTACAGGGTGTTCCCTGGGAGTGTGTCAGTATTTACAGGGTGTTCCCGGGGAGTGTGTCAGTATTTACAGGATGTTCCCGGGGAGTGTGTCAGTATTTACAGGGCGCCCCCGGGGAGTGTGTCAGTATTTACAGGGCGCCCCCGGGGAGTGTGTCAGTATTTACAGGTTGTTCCCGGGGAGTGTGTCAGTATTTACAGGGTGTTCCCGGGGAGTGTGTCAGTATTTACAAGGTGTTCCCGGGGAGTGTGTCAGTATTTACAGGGTGTTCCCGGGGAGTGTGTCAGTATTTACAGGGGTCCCCGGGGAATGTATCAGTATTTGCAGGGTGTTCCCGGGGAGTGTGTCAGTATTTACAGGGTGTAGTGTATGTACCCGTCTATCTTTAAGGGAACTATTGAATGTAACCGTTCACCTTTAAGGGAACTACTTTAGGTGTGGCACTATTTGTTTGGCTTCTGTATACTGTAATACCGATAGTGACCACACCAGTATATAAGTGTTGTGCCAGGAGTTATTGGGCAGATTCGCCCGGACCTTCGAATAGTAAAGACCTGTTTTGTTTGTTACTTCTGAAGTCTGTGTATTTATTAACTGCACAACCCACAGACTTTACAGTGGCGACGAGTCCGATCGTACCATGCGGCAAGATTACCAAAAGCAACGAAGAGCGTCGAAGAGAGACAACCGCCCTCGTCGTGCTACCAAAAGAAAACACGAGGCTGCAACAACAGAAAGCAGGAAGTCTAACAACAAAAGCTGTATCAGCAACAGGCACTGACTACCCTTCTGCCACGGTGCGGAGTGAGCTGACCAGCAAGAAACAAGGTGGCCGAAGAGACTGTGAGTAGGGGAAGGTGTAGAAGTATCCGGAGGATAAGGGCAGAGCACTCGACCTCGGTCGAGGGGGAGCTGTGCCGGCCAAAAGTCGGGTCCAACGGCGTCGGGTGACAGCCGGACCGCGATCGGCGGGAACAATCCGGGCAGCGACCGCAGCCACGAAGCGCTGAGCCTGCGAGTAGGCGCGGGAAGAGAAACCCAGCCGCAGCCGGGGAGGGAAACACCGGTCTGCGAGAGGGCTGGGGAGGCGAACGGGAACCGTGCGGGTGAGAGCCGGGTGCGGAGAGAGAGACTGCGAGGAGCCAGTCCAGCGGCTGAGCTGTTCTCCACCAACGGGGTACTCAGAGCCGGCAAAACCGAACGTGCGGGAGTGGGTGAGAGACACAGCCAAAAACGGGGTGAGAGACTGCGCGAGAGCCAGTCCAGCGGCTGAACTGTTCTCCACCAACGGGGTACCCAGGACCGGTAGCACCGAACGTGCGGGTGAGAGAGCGACAGAGCCGGGTACGGAGAGAGAGACTGCGCGAGAGCCAGTCCAGCGGCTGAACTGTCCTCCGTTAACGGGGTGTACCCAGCGCCGGTTGGGCCGTGCGGGCGGGAGGAAAAGACATAGCCGAGTAAGGGGAGCTGTGCGGAAGCCAGCCAGCGGCTGAACCTGTCCGCTGTGGGGGAAGCGTACCCCTTCCACCGGGAAGAAACGCGGGAAGCCGCCATTAGGCGGAGAAGACGCCAGAAGCGGGAAACCGCCATTGAAGGGGGCGGGGCGAGAATGGAAGAGCGGGAAACCGCCATTTTCGCGGGAAAACCGCCATCTTGATTGACATACCGCCATTGAAGTGGGCGGGGAGAGAAGGAAAGAGCGGGAAACCGCCGATTTCGCGGGAAAACCGCCATCTTAGAAACAAACCAATAAATAAGAATACTGAAAGAAATACTGGTGCTGCTCCCAAGGGAAGAAAAATGCCTAAGCGAGGGAATATTAACGACTTTAATTCGGAAATAGAAGACTGGGCCACGTACGTGGAACGCATAGAGATCTATTGCGAAGCCAACAAAATAGAGGAAGACGACAAGGCGATAACATTGCTAAACTCGATGGGGGCAAAAACATACGGGCTCTTGAAGCATCCAATAGCACCAAATAAACCAGCGGATCAGACCTTCGAAGAGATTGTGGCTGTGCTGAAGGACCATTTGAACCCCACACCGCTGATGCTGGCTGAACGATTCAAATTCTACGCAAGAACGCAGAAGAAAGACGAAAGCAATGCGGAATACTTGGTCGAACTGCGTAGGCTAGCGAAATACTGCCAGTTCGGAGGGAATCTGAAAGAAGCGCTGCGGGACAAGTTCGTATGCGGATTGTCCAAAGAAGGGACGCAGAAGCGACTACTGGAAGAGAACGACCTCACACTGGACAGGGCTGTCCTTATAGCTGCATCGCACGAAGCCGCAGCGAAAGGAACGGCGGAAATGCAACTAAAGGCGGCGGCACTTGGGGTGGACCAAATTACTTCAAGCACAACAAAATGCTACCGTTGTGGGAAGACCACGCATGACCAGAATCAATGCTGGTTTAAGAACCAAGAGTGTAGGAAATGTGGCAAACTGGGTCACATCGCGAAGGTATGCCGGTCCGGGAAAAAGACCAATAATCAAAGGAAGCCACCACAAGAAAAGTACAACAAGGTACACAAGGTGGCTGAGAAGAGTTCAGACGAACAGAATTCAGACTCAGACCCAAACAACCAGGAGCTGGGTAGGCTGAGAATCCACAATGTAGGTAAAGAAACGGATCTACAGGCCATCTGGGTCATACTAAAAATAGCTGGAGTCCAAGTAAGAATGGAGCTGGACACTGGATCAGCTCTATCAGTCATCAACCGAAGGGACTACCACCGGCTATTCTCTCACATACCTTTAAGAAATACCAAGTTCGTATTACAGACATACACGGGGCATAACATATACCCCGTGGGGAAAATAAGAGTCAAGGTGAGAGATAGGGGTAAAGAACACCCAAGAATGAACTTGTACGTATTACCTGAGGAAGGACCACCACTTCTAGGACGGGAGTGGATTAAGAAAATAGACATGGAATGGCATTACTTAAAAGCCATAATGAGGGAGGACTCGGTGCAAGCTATTAGCTCAGATTCTGAAATGGATGATGATAAGACCAAGTCGAATATGGAAGACAAGGCTAAAAGGGACTTGCTGACGATGGGAAAGAAAACGAAGACATGCAGAAGGACTTATGGTACCAAGAAGAATAAAGCTGCAGAGCAGAACTCCAGGTTGACAGAGAATTCTGAGCCTGTTCAAGCAAAGGATTCATCCACGACGGAAGAACACCGAGCTCGGACGCAAACTTATGTCAAAGTACGACAACAATTAGATCAGTTGAGTGATCGTCTCGTACAAGAGATGAAAAATATGGAAAGGTTCTGGGACACCGAATGGGAGAACCTTGAAAGACTACAGAGACAGCTAGCTCAAGCAGAGAGCGACCATAGAGCCATCGTGGTCAAATACCAATCACATTCCCCTGATGCTGTTCAGGAACTAGAATATTTACAGAATGAACCAAAGGAAGAGGAATCTTCAGGGAGCCAGGATTTTATTCCAGTTCTTCTCTGCGACTCCTTACAAGCAGAGTGTGAGAAGTTGAAAGAACAGTATGAACAGGCCCAGGCTACAATTCTGGAGGGGGTTAACTCGGCAGCCTCCGAAAAGCTAGTTTCAGTAGAAGCATATGAACAACTAAAGGTTGAACATGAGCAAGAAGTCCAAAGGCTGCAGGAAATTCTTAATGAGCTCAAGGCCAAGACAGACTCATCGGTAGGAGATCCATCCATAGATGAGAAATTAGAGGTGAAAATCATGGCAGAGCATGAAAGACAGGATGTCCAAGAACTTATAAAAACATTGAAGGACACCCAAGACAAATATGAGGCGGCAATGACCGAGGTTCAACAACTTGAAGAACAGATTCAACTGGGAATCCTTTCAGTGGAAGAACAGGACACTGTAAGAATGGTCCCTGAACATGAACTAGAGAGCATCAGGGCGCAACTTTTCCGAGCGCTGAAAGCCAAAGTTCAAGAGGAACATAAGGTGGAAGTATTGGAGAAAGAGGTGGAGGAAATGGAGAAGACTCTGATCCACCGTGTTCCCAGGGAAGAGTTAACGGTCAGCCAACTCCTTCATATGCTGAAGGACAAGACTTTGCAAGGGGAACAATCTGAACACGAGCTTCAATCTTCAGGGGGAACGAGTTCGGAGCTCTCAAAAGTCACGGAGATAGCTGAGGTGGCAACACAAATTTTACAAGGATGCCAAAAGTACGTTGAATCACGTCAAGGTGAACAGAAGAATGTGGAAACCGTTACTTCAGTTGAAGGGTTAAATAGCCTGATAATGCAATTACCGGTGGAAAGGAAGGTATTGAACTCACAAATGAGGTCCGTCGTGAAGGAATGGCAGATAACCCAGGAAGAGCGGGATGAATATGAATGCATGAAGAAGGCTTTTCAAGAAAGATGTTTAGGGAAGGAACCACCGTCAGCTAACGTCCAGACGGGTGAGGAGGAAGAAGAAGTCTCTCTCGCTGGCCTAACTCAGGATGAACCCGAATATTACCATGACCTGTTGAGTGACACTGAATATTACGAGGATGTGGTCTGCCCAGCTTGTGATGAGAACTCTCAAAGTGCTGAAATCCGGAGGAAGCACTTAAGGTCTAAGGAACATAGAGAAGTTGGTGGCGCTACAGCTGGCAGCCGAGAAAGGAGCTCCGAGAGTTTCAAAAAGGCAGAAAAGAAAAAGAAGAAGCAGAAGATAATAACTGTCTAAAATATTAGCACTTCTACCATTCCAGGCGGGACATTACGAAAGGAGCTAAATTAGTTGAAAAACTGGAAAATGTCAAGACAGCCAGTTGGTTGTAAAAGTCCGCACTGCTGTTCAACAGGACGAAGGTTCAAGCTGTTACGTCAAGAAAAAGGCTATGGAGGAGTCACGCTAGCCAGGTGAACCGGCTACACCAAAGAAATGTTGTTCGGAACGAGTCAAGATCAGAGACTGAATCTATGAACTGTTTCCGCAGAGACTGAACCTGTGAACTGTTTCCACCGAGATTATATTTGTAAATTGTTTTATATGACATTGACTCCACCGAGATTATATCTGTAATTTGTTTTATAGGAAGTTGAAGATATGTATGTTTAACGGGGACTCTGTAAGTAATAAGCTAAAAAGGGAGGATTGTAGTGTATGTACCCGTCTACCTTTAAGGGAACTATTGAATGTAACCGTTCACCTTTAAGGGAACTACTTTAGGTGTGGCACTATTTGTTTGGCTTCTGTATACTGTAATACCGATAGTGACCACACCAGTATATAAGTGTTGTGCCAGGAGTTATTGGGCAGATTCGCCCGGACCTTCGAATAGTAAAGACCTGTTTTGTTTGTTACTTCTGAAGTCTGTGTATTTATTAACTGCACAATAGACTTTACACAGGGGGTCCCCGGAGAGTGTGTCAGTATTTACAGGGGGTCCCCGGGGAGTGTGTCAGTATTTACAGGGAGTCCCCGGGGAGTGTGTCAGTATTTACAGGGTGTTCCCGGGGAGTGTGTCAGTTTTTACAGGGGGTCCCCGGGGAGTGTGTAAGTATTTACAGGGGGTTCCCGGGGAGTGAGTCAGTATTTACAGGGTGTTCCCGGGGAGTGTGTCAGTATTTACAGGGTGTCCCCGGGGAGTGTGTGTCAGTATTTACAGGGGGTCCCTGGGGAGTTAGTCAGTATTTACAGGGTGTCCCAGGGGAGTGTGTCAGTATTTACAGGGGGTCCCCGGGGAGTGTGTCAGTATTTACAGGGGGTCCCCGGGGAGTGTGTCAGTATTTACAGGGTGTCCCCGGGGAGTGTGTCAGTATTTACAGGGGGTCCCTGGGGAGTGAGTCAGTATTTACAGGGTGTCCCAAGGGAGTGTGTCAGTATTTACAGGGGGTCCCCGGGGAGTGTGCCAGTATTTACAGGGGGTCCCCGGGGAGTGTGTCAGTATTTACAGGGGGTCCCCGGGGAGTGTGTCAGTATTTACAGGGTGTTCCCGAGGAGTGTGTCAGTATTTACAGGGTGTTCCCGGGGAGTGTGTCAGTATTTACAGGGGGTCCCCGGGGAGTGTGTAAGTATTTACAGGGGGTTCCCGGGGAGTGAGTCAGTATTTACAGGGTGTTCCCGGGGAGTGTGTCAGTATTTACAGGGTGTCCCCGGGGAGTGTGTGTCAGTATTTACAGGGGGTCCCTGGGGAGTTAGTCAGTATTTACAGGGTGTCCCCGGGGAGTGTGTCAGTGAGTGTGTCAGTATTTACAGGGTGTCCCCGGGGAGTGTGTCAGTATTTACAGGGGGTCCCCGGGGAGTGTGTCAGTATTTACAGGGTGTCCCAAGGGAGTGTGTCAGTATTTACAGGGGGTCCTCGGGGAGTGTGTCAGTATTTACAGGGTGTCCCCGGGGAGTGTGTCAGTATTTACAGGGTGTCCCCGGGGAGTGTGTCAGTATTTACAAGGGGTTCCCGGGGAATGTGTCAGTATTTACAGGGTGTTCCCGGAGAGTGTGTCAGTATTTATAGGGGGTCACCGGGGAGTGTGTCAGTATTTACAGGGTGTTCCCGGGGAGTGTGTCAGTATTTACAGGGGGTCCCCGGGGAGTGTGTCAGTATTTACAGGGTGTTCCCGGGGAGTGTGTCAGTATTTACAGGGGGTCCCCGGGGAGTGTGTAAGTATTTACAGGGGGTTCCCGGGGAGTGAGTCAGTATTTACAGGGTGTTCCCGGGGAGTGTGTCAGTATTTACAGGGTGTTCCGGGTAGTGTGTCAGTATTTACAGGGTGTTCCCGGGGAGTGTGTCAGTATTTACAGGGGGTTCCCGGGGAGTGTGTCAGTATTTACAGGGGGTCCCCGGGGAGTGTGTCAGTATTTACAGGGGGTCCCCGGGGAGTGTGTCAGTATTTACAGGGTGTTCCCGGGGAGTGTGTCAGTATTTACAGGGGGTCCCCGGGGAGTGTGTAAGTATTTACAGGGGGTTCCCGGGGAGAGAGTCAGTATTTACAGGGTGTTCCCGGGGAGTGTGTCAGTATTTACAGGGTGTCCCCGGGGAGTGTGTGTCAGTATTTACAGGGGGTCCCTGGGGAGTTAGTCAGTATTTACAGGGTGTCCCAGGGGAGTGTGTCAGTATTTACAGGGGGTCCCCGGGGAGTGTGTAAGTATTTACAGGGGGTCCCCGGGGAGTGTGTCAGTATTTACAGGGTGTCCCCGGGGAGTGTGTCAGTATTTACAGGCGGTCCCTGGGGAGGGAGTCAGTATTTACAGGGTGTCCCAAGGGAGTGTGTCAGTATTTACAGGGGGTCCCCGGGGAGTGTGTCAGTATTTACAGGGGGTCCCCGGGGAGTGTGTCAGTATTTACAGGGTGTCCCCGGGGAGTGTGTCAGTATTTGCAAGGGGTTCCCGGGGAATGTGTCAGTATTTACAGGGTGTTCCCGGGGAGTGTGTCAGTATTTACAGGGGGTCACCGGGGAGTGTGTCAGTATTTACAGGGTGTTCCCGGGGAGTGCGTCAGTATTTACAGGGTGTCCCCGGGGAGTGTGTCAGTATTTACAGGGTGTTCCCGGGGAGTGTGTCAGTATATACAGGGTGTTCCCGGGGAGTGTGTCAGTATTTACAGGGGGTTCCCGGGGAGTGTGTCAGTATTTACAGGGTGTCCCCGGGGAGTGTGTCAGTATTTACAGGGGGTCCCGGGGAGTGTGTCAGTATTTACAGGGTGTTCCCGGGGAGTGTGTCAGTATTTACAGGTGTTCCCGTGGGAGTGTGTCAGTATTTACAGGGTGTCCCGGGGAGTGTGTCAGTATTTACAGGGTGTCCCCGGGGAGTGTGTCAGTATTTACAGGGTGTCCCCGGGGAGTGTGTCAGTATTTACAGGGTGTCCCGGGGAGTGTGTCAGTATTTACAGGGTGTTCCGGGGAGTGTGTCAGTATTTACAGGGTGTTCCTGGGGAGTGTGCCAGTATTTACAGGGTGTTCCCAGGGTGTGTGTCAGTATTTACAGGGGGTCCCGGGGAGTGTGTCAGTATTTACAGGGTGTTCCCGGGGGTGTATGTCAGTATTTACAGGGTGTTCCCGGGGAGTGTGTCAGTATTTACAGGGTGTTCCCGGGGAGTGTGTCAGTATTTACAGGGTGTTCCCGGGGGGTGTATGTCAGTATTTACAGGGTGTTCCCGGGGAGTGTGTCAGTATTTACAGTGTGTCCCGGGGAGTGTGTCAGTATTTACAGGTGTTCCCGGGGAGTGTGTCAGTATTTACAGGGTGTCCCGGGGAGTGTGTCAGTATTTACAGGGTGTTCCCCGGGGAGTGTTTCAGTATTTACAGGGTGTTCCCGGGGAGTGTGTCAGTATTTACAGGGTGTCCCCGGGGTGTTATGTGTCAGTATTTACAGGGTGTCCCGGGGAGTGTGTCAGTATTTACAGGGTGTCCCCGGGAGTGTGTCAGTATTTACAGGGTGTCCCGGGGAGTGTGTCAGTATTTACAGGGTGTCCCCGGGAGTGTGTCAGTATTTACAGGGTGTCCCCGGGGAGTGTGTCAGTATTTACAGGGTGTTCCCGGGGAGTGTGTCAGTATTTACAGGGTGTCCCGGGAGTGTGTCAGTATTTACAGGGTGTCCCCGGGGAGTGTGTCAGTATTTACAGGGTGTCCCGGGGAGTGTGTCAGTATTTACAGGGTGTCCCTGGGAGTGTGTCAGTATTTACAGTGTGTCCCCGGGGAGTGTGTCAGTATTTACAGGGTGTCCCCGGGGAGTGTGTCAGTACTTTACAGGGTGTCCCCGGGGAGTGTGTCAGTACTTACAGGGTGTCCCCGGGGAGTGTGTCAGTATTTACAGGGTGTCCCCGGGGAGTGTGTCAGTATTTACAGGGTGTTCCACGGGGAGTGTGTCAGTATTTACAGTGTGTCCCCGGGGAGTGTGTCAGTATTTACAGGGTGTTCCCGGGGAGTGTGTCAGTATTTACAGGGTGTCCACGGGGAGTGTGTCAGTATTTACAGGGTGTCCCCGGGGAGTGTGTCAGTATTTACAGGGTGTTCCCGGGGAGTGTGTCAGTATTTACAGGGTGTCCCCGGGGAGTGTGTCAGTATTTACAGGGTGTCCCCGGGGAGTTGTGTCAGTATTTACAGGGTGTCCCCGGGGAGTGTGTCAGTATTTACAGGGTGTCCCCGGGGAGTGTGTCAGTATTTACAGGGTGTCCCGGGGAGTGTGTCAGTATTTACAGGGTGTTCCCGGGGAGTGTGTCAGTATTTACAGGGTGTCCCCGGGGAGTGTGTCAGTATTTACAGGGTGTCCCCGGGGAGTGTGTCAGTATTTACAGGGGTGTCCCCGGTGAGTGTGTCAGTATTTACAGGGTGTTCCCGGGGAGTGTCTCAGTATTTACAGGGTGTTCCCCGGGGAGTGTGTCAGTATTTACAGTGTGTCCCCGGGGAGTGTGTCAGTATTTACACGGTGTCCCGGGGAGTGTGTCAGTATTTACAGGGTGTCCCGGGGGAGTGTGTCAGTATTTACAGGGTGTTCCCCGGGGAGTGTGTCAGTATTTACAGGGTGTCCCCGGGGAGTGTGTCAGTATTTACAGGGTGTTCCCGGGGAGTGTGTCAGTATTTACAGTGTGTCCCCGGGGAGTGTGTCAGTATTTACAGGGTGTTCCCGGGGAGTGTGTCAGTATTTACAGGGTGTCCCCGGGGAGTGTGTCAGTATTTACAGGGTGTCCCCGGGGAGTGTGTCAGTATTTACAGGGTGTCCCCGGGAGTGTGTCAGTATTTACAGGGTGTCCACGGGGAGTGTGTCAGTATTTACAGGGTGTCCCCGGGGAGTGTGTCAGTATTTACAGGGTGTCCCCTGGGGAGTGTGTCATATTTACAGGGTGTCCCCGGGGAGTGTGTCAGTATTTACAGGGTGTCCCGGGGAGTGTGTCAGTACTTACAGGGTGTCCCTGGGAGTGTGTCAGTATTTACAGGGTGTCCCCGGAGTGTGTCAGTATTTACAGGGTGTCCCCGGGGAGTGTGTCAGTATTTACAGTGTGGTCCCCGGGGAGTGTGTCAGTATTTACAGGGTGTTCCCCGGGGAGTGTGTCAGTATTTACATGGTGTCCCCGGGGAGTGTGTCAGTATTTACAGGGTGTTCCCGGGGAGTGTGTCAGTATTTACATGGTGTTCCCGGGGAGTGTGTCAGTATTTACAGGGTGTCCCGGGGAGTGTGTCAGTACTTACAGGGTGTCCCGGGGAGTGTGTCAGTATTACAGGGGTCCCCGGGGAGTGTGTCAGTACTTACAGGGTGTTCCCGGGGAGTGTGTCAGTATTTACAGGGGTCCCCGGGGAGTGTGTCAGTACTTACAGGGTGTTCCCGGGGAGTGTCCAGTATTTACAGGGGTCCCCGGGGAGTGTGTCAGTACTTACAGGGTGTTCCCGGGGAGTGTCCAGTATTTACAGGGTGTCCCCGGGGAGTGTGTCAGTATTTACAGGGTGTTCCCGGGGAGTGTGTCAGTATTTACAGGGGGTCCCGGGGTGTGTGTCAGTATTTACAGGGTGTCCCCGGGGAGTGTGTCAGTATTTACAGGGGGTCCCGGGGAGTGTGTCAGTATTTACAGGGGGGTCCCCGGGGAGTGTGCCAGTATTTACAGGGTGTTCCCGGGGAGTGTGTCAGTATTTACAGGGTGTCCCGGGGAGTGTGTCAGTATTTACAGGGTGTTCCCCGGGGAGTATGTGTCAGTATTTACAGGGTGTCCCTGGGGAGTGTGTCAGTATTTACAGGGTGTCCACGGGGAGTGTGTCAGTATTTACAGGGTGTCCCTGGGGAGTGTGTCAGTATTTACAGGGGGTCCCGGGGAATGTGTCAGTATTTACAGGGTGTCCCCGGGGAGTGTGTCAGTATTTACAGGGTGTTCCCGGGGAGTGTGTCAGTATTTACAGTGTGTCCCCGGGGAGTGTGTCAGTATTTACAGGGTGTCCCTGGGGAGTGTGTCAGTATTTACAGGGGTTCCCGGGGAGTGTGTCAGTACTTACAGGGTGTCCACGGGGAGTGTGTCAGTATTTACAGGATGTCCCCGGGGAGTGTGTCAGTATTTACAGGGTGTTCCCGGGGAGTGTGTCAGTATTTACAGGGTGTTCCCGGGAGTATGTCAGTATTTACACGGGGTCCCCGGGGAGTGTTTCAGTATTTACAGGGTGTCCCCGAGGAGTGTGTCAGTATTTACAGGGTGTTCCCGGGGAGTGTGTCAGTATTTACAGGGTGTTCCCGGGGAGTGTGTCAGTATTTACAGGGTGTCCCCGGGGAGTGTGTCAGTATTTACAGGGTGTTCCCGGGGAGTGTGTCAGTATTTACAGGGTGTTCCCGGGGAGTGTGTCAGTATTTACAGGGTGTTCCCGGAGAGTGTGTCAGTATTTACAGGGTGTTCCCCGGGGAGTGTGTCAGTATTTACAGGGTGTTCCCGGGGAGTATGTCAGTATTTACAGGGTGTTCCCGGGGAGTGTGTCAGTATTTACAGGGTGTCCACGGGGAGTGTGTCAGTATTTACAGGGTGTCCCCGGGGAGTGTGTCAGTATTTACAGGGTGTCCCCGGGGAGTGTGTCAGTATTTACAGAGTGTTCCCCGGGGAGTGTGTCAGTATTTACAGGGTGTCCCCAGGGAGTGTGTCAGTATTTACAGAGGGTCCCCGGGGAGTGTGTCAGTATTTACAGGGTGTTCCTGGGGAGTGTGTCAGTATTTATAGGGTGTTCCTGGGGAGTGTGTCAGTATTTACAGGGTGTCCACGGGGAGTGTGTCAGTATTTACAGGGTGTTCCCGGGGAGTATGTCAGTATTTACAGGGTGTCCCCGGGGAGTGTGTCAGTATTTACAGGGGTCCCCGGGGAGTGTGTCAGTATTTACAGGGTGTTCCCGGGGAGTATGTCAGTATTTACAGGGTGTCCCCGGGGAGTGTGTCAGTATTTACAGGGTGTTCCCGGGGAGTATGTCAGTATTTACAGGGTGTCCCCGGGGAGTGTGTCAGTATTTACAGGGTGTTCCCGGGGAGTATGTCAGTATTTACAGGGTGTTCCCGGGGAGTGTGTCAGTATTTACAGGGTGTCCCCGGGGAGTGTGTCAGTATTTACAGGGTGTTCCCGGGGAGTGTGTCAGTATTTACAGGGTGTCCCCGGGGAGTGTGTCAGTATTTACAGGGTGTCCCCGGGGAGTGTGTCAGTATTTACAGGGTGTTCCCGGGGAGTGTGTCAGTATTTACAGGGTGTTCCCGGGGAGTATGTCAGTATTTACAGGGTGTCCCCGGGGAGTGTGTCAGTATTTACAGGGTGTTCCCGGGGAGTGTGTCAGTATTTACAGGGTGTCCCCGAGGAGTGTGTCAGTATTTACAGGGTGTCCCCGGGGAGTGTGTCAGTATTTACAGGGTGTCCCCGGGGAGTGTGTCAGTATTTACAGGGTGTCCCCGGGGAGTGTGTCAGTATTTACAGGGTGTTGCCGGGGAGTGTGTCAGTATTTACAGGGTGTCCCCGGGGAGTGTGTCAGTATTTACAGGGTGTCCCCGGGGAGTGTGTCAGTATTTACAGGGTGTTCCCGGGGAGTATGTCAGTATTTACAGGGTGTTCCCGGGGAGTGTGTCAGTATTTACAGGATGTCCTGGGGAGTGTGTCAGTATTTACAGGGGGTCCCCGGGGAGTGTGTCAGTATTTACAGGGTGTTCCCGGAGAGTGTGTCAGTATTTACAGGGGGTCCCCGGGGAGTGTGTCAGTATTTACAGGGTGTCCCCGGGGAGTGTGTCAGTATTTACAGGATGTCCCCGGGGAGTGTGTCAGTATTTACAGGGTGTTCCCGGGGAGTGTGTCAGTATTTACAGGGGGTCCCCGGGGAGTGTGTCAGTATTTACAGGATGTCCCCGGGGAGTGTGTCATTATTTACAGGGTGTTCCCGGGGGGTGGGTCAGTATTTACAGGGTGTTCCCGGGGGGTGGGTCAGTATTTACAGGATGTCCCCGGGGAGTGTGTCAGTATTTACAGGGTGTTCCCGGGGAGTGTATGTCAGTATTTACAGGGTGTCTTCGGGGAGTGTGTCAGTATTTACTGGGTGTCCCCGGGGAGTGTGTCAGTATTTACAGGGTTTCCCCGGGGAGTGTGTCAGTATTTACAGGGTGTTCCCGGAGAGTGTGTCAGTATTTACATGGCGTCCCCGGGGAGTGTGTCAGTATTTACAGGGTGTCCCTGGGGAGTGTGTCAGTATTTACAAGGTGTCCCCGGGGAGTGTTTCAGTATTTACAGGGTGTCCCCGGGGAGTATGTCAGTATTTACAGGGTGTCCCCGGGGTGTGTGTCAGTATTTACAGGGTGTCCCCGGGGAGTGTGTCAGTATTTACAGGGTGTCCCCGGGGAGTATGTCAGTATTTACAGGGTGTCCCCGGGGTGTGTGTCAGTATTTACAGGGTGTCCCCGGGGAGTGTGTCAGTATTTACAGGGTGTCCCCGGGGAGTGCGTCAGTATTTACAGGGTGTCCCCGGGGAGTGTGTCAGTATTTACAGGGTGTCCCCAGGGAGTGTGTCAGTATTTACAGGGTGTCCCCGGGGAGTGTGTCAGTATTTACAGGGTGTTCCCGGGGAATGTGTCAATATTAACAGGGGCCCCCGGGAGTGTGTCAGTATTTACAGGGTGTTCCCGGGATGTGTGTCAGTATTTCAGGGTGTTCCCGGGGAGTGTGTCAGTATTTACAGGGTGTTCCCGGGAAGAGTGTCAGTATTTCAGGGTGTTCCCGGGGAGTGTGTCAGTATTTACAGGGTGTTCCCGGGGAGTGTGTCAGTATTAACAGGGGCCCCCGGGGAGTGTGTCAGTATTTACAGGGTGTTCCCCGGGGAGTGTGTCAGTATTTACAGGGTGTTCCCGGGGAGTGTGTCAGTATTTACAGGGTGTTCCCGGGGAGTGTGTCAGTATTTACAGGGTGTCCCCGGGGAGTGTGTCAGTATTTACAGGGTGTCCCCGGGGAGTGTGTCAGTATTAACAGGGGCCCCCGGGGAGTGTGTCAGTATTTACAGGGTGTCCCCGGGGAGTGTGTCAGTATTTACAGGGAGTCCCCGGGGAGTGTGTCAGTATTTACACGGTGTCCCCGGGGAGTGTGTCAGTATTTACAGGGTGTCCCCGGGGAGTGTGTCAGTATTTACAGGGTGTTCCCGGGGAGTGTGTCAGTATTTACACGGTGTCCCCGGGGAGTGTGTCAGTATTTACAGGGTGTTCCCGGGGAGTGTGTCTGTGTTTACAGGGTGTTCCCGGGGAGTGTGTCAGTATTTACAGGGTGTCCCCGGGGTGTGTGTCTGTGTTTACAGGGTGTTCCCGGGGAGTGTGTCAGTATTTACAGGGTGTTCCCGGGGAGTGTGTCAGTATTTACAGGGTGTCCCCGGGAAGTGTGTCAGTATTTACAGGGGGTCCCCGGTGAGTGTGTCAGTATTTACAGGGTGTTCCCGGGGAGTGAGTCAGTATTTACATGGTGTTCCCGGGGAGTGTGTCAGTACTTACAGGGTGTTCCTCGGGGAGTGTGTCAGTATTTACAGGGTGTCCCCGGGGAGTGTGTCAGTATTTACAGGGTGTCCCCGGGGAGTGTGTCAGTATTTACTGGGCGTCCCCGGGGAGTGTGTGAGTAGTTACAGGGTGTTCCCAGGGAGTGTGTCAGTATTTACAGGGTGTCCCCGGGGAGTGTGTCAGTATTTACAGGGTGTCCCCGGGGAGTGTGTCAGTATTTACAGGGTGTTCCCGGGGCGTGCTTCAGCATTTACAGGGTGTTCCCGGGGAGTGTGTCAGTATTTACAGGGTGTTCCCGGGGAGTGTGTCAGTATTTACAGGGTGTCCACGGGGAGTGTTTCAGTATTTACAGGGTGTCCCCGGGGAGTGTGTCAGTATTTACAGGGTGTTCCCGGGGAGTGCTTCAGTATTTACAGGGTGTTCCCGGGGAGTGTGTCAGTATTTACAGGGTGTCCCCGGGGAGTGTGCCAGTATTTACAGTGGGTCCCCGGGGAGTGTGTCAGTATTTACAGGGTGTCCCGGGGAGTGTGTCAGTATTTACAGGGCGTCCCCGGGGAGTGTGTCAGTATTTACAGGGTGTCCCCGGGGAGTGTGTCAGTATTTACAGGGTGTTCCCAGGGAGTGTGTCAGTATTTACAGAGTGTTCCCGGGGAGTGTGTCAGTATTTACAGGGTGTTCCCGGGGAGTGTGTCAGTATTTACAGGGTGTCCCCGGGGAGTGTGTCAGTATTTACAGGGTGTTCCCGGGGAGTGTGTCAGTATTTACAGGGTGTTCCCGGGGAGTGTGTCAGTATTTACAGGGTGTCCCCGGGGAGTGTGTCAGTATTTACTGGGTGACCCCGGGGAGTGTGTCAGTATTTACATGGTGTTCCCGGGGAGTGTGTCAGTATTTACAGGGTGTCCCCGGGGAGTGTGTCAGTATATACAGGGTGTCCCCGGGGAGTGTGTCAGTATTTACTGGGTGACCCCGGGGAGTGTGTCAGTATTTACATGGTGTCCCGGGGAGTGTGTCAGTATTTACAGGGGGTCCCCGGGGAGTGTGTCAGTATTTACAGGGTGTCCCCGGGGAGTGTGTCAGTATTTACAGGGTGTTCCCGGAGAGTGTGTCAGTATTTACAGGGTGTCCCCGGGGAGTGTGTCAGTATTTACAGGGTGTCCCCGGGGAGTGTGTCAGTATTTACAGGGTGTCCCTGGGGAGTGTGTCAGTATTTACAGGGTGTTCCCGGTGAGTGTGTCAGTATTTACAGGGTGTCCCCGGGGAGTGTGTCAGTATTTACAGGGTGTTCCCGGGGAGTGTGTCAGTATTTACAGGGTGTCCCTGGGGAGTGTGTCAGTATTTACAGGGTGTTCCCGGTGAGTGTGTCAGTATTTACAGGGTGTTCCCCGGGGAGTGTGTCAGTATTTACAGGGTGTTCCCGGGGAGTGTGTCAGTATTTACAGGGTGTCCCCGGGGAGTGTGTCAGTATTTACAGGGTGTTCCCGGGGAGTGTGTCAGTATTTACAGGGTGTTCCCGGGGAGTGTGTCAGTATTTACAGGGTGTCCCCGGGGAGTGTGTCAGTATTTACAGGGTGTCCCCGGGGAGTGTGTCAGTATTTACAGGGTGTTCCCGGGGAGTGTGTCAGTATTTACAGGGTGTCCCCGGGGAGTGTGTCAGTGTTTACAGGGTGTCCCCGGGGAGTGTGTCAGTATTTACAGGGTGTCCCGGGGAGTGTGTCAGTATTTACAGGGTGTCCCCAGGGAGTGTGTCAGTATTTACAGGGTGTCCCCGGGGAGTGTGTCAGTATTTACAGGGTGTCCCCGGGGAGTGTGTCAGTATTTACAGGGTGTTCCCGGGGAGTGTGTCAGTATTTACAGGGTGTCCCCGGGGAGTGTGTCAGTATTTACAGGGTGTCCCCGGGGAGTGTGTCAGTATTTACAGGGGGTCCCCGGGGAGTGTGTCAGTATTTACAGGGTGTTCCCGGGGAGTGTGTCAGTATTTACAGGGTGTTCCCGGGGAGTGTGTCAGTATTTACAGGGTGTCCCCGGGGAGTGTGTCAGTATTTACAGGGTGTCCCCGGGGAGTGTGTCAGTATTTACAGGGTGTTCCCGGGGAGTGTGTCAGTATTTACAGGGTGTTCCCGGGGAGTGTGTCAGTATTTACAGGGTGTTCCCGGGGAGTGTGTCAGTATTTACAGGGTGTCCCCGGGGAGTGTGTCAGTATTTACAGGGTGTCCCCGGGGAGTGTGTCAGTATTTACAGGGTGTTCCCGGGGAGTGTGTCAGTATTTACAGGGTGTCCCCGGGGAGTGTGTCAGTATTTACAGGGTGTTCCCGGGGAGTGTGTCAGTATTTACAGGGTGTCCCCGGGGAGTGTGTCAGTATTTACAGGGTGTCCCCGGGGAGTGTGTCAGTATTAACAGGGGCCCCCGGGGAGTGTGTCAGTATTTACAGGGTGTCCCCGGGGAGTGTGTCAGTATTTACAGGGTGTCCCCGGGGAGTGTGTCAGTATTAACAGGGGCCCCCGGGGAGTGTGTCAGTATTTACAGGGTGTCCCCGGGGAGTGTGTCAGTATTTACAGGGAGTCCCCGGGGAGTGTGTCAGTATTTACACGGTGTCCCCGGGGAGTGTGTCAGTATTTACAGGGTGTCCCCGGGGAGTGTGTCAGTATTTACAGGGTGTTCCCGGGGAGTGTGTCAGTATTTACACGGTGTCCCCGGGGAGTGTGTCAGTATTTACAGGGTGTTCCCGGGGAGTGTGTCTGTGTTTACAGGGTGTTCCCGGGGAGTGTGTCAGTATTTACAGGGTGTCCCCGGGGTGTGTGTCTGTGTTTACAGGGTGTTCCCGGGGAGTGTGTCAGTATTTACAGGGTGTTCCCGGGGAGTGTGTCAGTATTTACAGGGTGTCCCCGGGAAGTGTGTCAGTATTTACAGGGGGTCCCCGGTGAGTGTGTCAGTATTTACAGGGTGTTCCCGGGGAGTGAGTCAGTATTTACATGGTGTTCCCGGGGAGTGTGTCAGTACTTACAGGGTGTTCCTCGGGGAGTGTGTCAGTATTTACAGGGTGTCCCCGGGGAGTGTGTCAGTATTTACAGGGTGTCCCCGGGGAGTGTGTCAGTATTTACTGGGCGTCCCCGGGGAGTGTGTGAGTAGTTACAGGGTGTTCCCAGGGAGTGTGTCAGTATTTACAGGGTGTCCCCGGGGAGTGTGTCAGTATTTACAGGGTGTCCCCGGGGAGTGTGTCAGTATTTACAGGGTGTTCCCGGGGCGTGCTTCAGCATTTACAGGGTGTTCCCGGGGAGTGTGTCAGTATTTACAGGGTGTTCCCGGGGAGTGTGTCAGTATTTACAGGGTGTCCACGGGGAGTGTTTCAGTATTTACAGGGTGTCCCCGGGGAGTGTGTCAGTATTTACAGGGTGTTCCCGGGGAGTGCTTCAGTATTTACAGGGTGTTCCCGGGGAGTGTGTCAGTATTTACAGGGTGTCCCCGGGGAGTGTGCCAGTATTTACAGTGGGTCCCCGGGGAGTGTGTCAGTATTTACAGGGTGTCCCGGGGAGTGTGTCAGTATTTACAGGGCGTCCCCGGGGAGTGTGTCAGTATTTACAGGGTGTCCCCGGGGAGTGTGTCAGTATTTACAGGGTGTTCCCAGGGAGTGTGTCAGTATTTACAGAGTGTTCCCGGGGAGTGTGTCAGTATTTACAGGGTGTTCCCGGGGAGTGTGTCAGTATTTACAGGGTGTCCCCGGGGAGTGTGTCAGTATTTACAGGGTGTTCCCGGGGAGTGTGTCAGTATTTACAGGGTGTTCCCGGGGAGTCTGTCAGTATTTACAGGGTGTCCCCGGGGAGTGTGTCAGTATTTACTGGGTGACCCCGGGGAGTGTGTCAGTATTTACATGGTGTTCCCGGGGAGTGTGTCAGTATTTACAGGGTGTCCCCGGGGAGTGTGTCAGTATATACAGGGTGTCCCCGGGGAGTGTGTCAGTATTTACTGGGTGACCCCGGGGAGTGTGTCAGTATTTACATGGTGTTCCCGGGGAGTGTGTCAGTATTTACAGGGGGTCCCCGGGGAGTGTGTCAGTATTTACAGGGTGTCCCCGGGGAGTGTGTCAGTATTTACAGGGTGTCCCCGGGGAGTGTGTCAGTATTTACAGGGGGTCCCCGGGGAGTGTGTCAGTATTTACAGGGTGTTCCCGGGGAGTGTGTCAGTATTTACAGGGTGTCCCCGGGGAGTGTGTCAGTATTTACAGGGTGTTCCCGTGGAGTGTGTCAGTATTTACAGGGTGTTCCCGGGAGTGTGTCAGTATTTACAGGGTGTCCCCGGGAGTGTGTCAGTATTTACAGGGTGTCCCCGGGGAGTGTGTCAGTATTTACAGGGTGTTCCCGGGGAGTGTGTCAGTATTTACAGGGTGTTCCCGGGGAGTGTGTCAGTATTTACAGGGTGTTCCCGGGGAGTGTGTCAGTATTTACAGGGTGTCCCCGGGGAGTGTGTCAGTATTTACAGGGTGTCCCCGGGGAGTGTGTCAGTATTTACAGGGTGTTCCCGGGGAGTGTGTCAGTATTTACAGGGTGTCCCCGGGGAGTGTGTCAGTATTTACAGGGTGTTCCCGGGGAGTGTGTCAGTATTTACAGGGTGTCCCCGGGGAGTGTGTCAGTATTTACAGGGTGTCCCCGGGGAGTGTGTCAGTATTAACAGGGGCCCCCGGGGAGTGTGTCAGTATTTACAGGGTGTCCCCGGGGAGTGTGTCAGTATTTACAGGGTGTCCCCGGGGAGTGTGTCAGTATTAACAGGGGCCCCCGGGGAGTGTGTCAGTATTTACAGGGTGTCCCCGGGGAGTGTGTCAGTATTTACAGGGAGTCCCCGGGGAGTGTGTCAGTATTTACACGGTGTCCCCGGGGAGTGTGTCAGTATTTACAGGGTGTCCCCGGGGAGTGTGTCAGTATTTACAGGGTGTTCCCGGGGAGTGTGTCAGTATTTACACGGTGTCCCCGGGGAGTGTGTCAGTATTTACAGGGTGTTCCCGGGGAGTGTGTCTGTGTTTACAGGGTGTTCCCGGGGAGTGTGTCAGTATTTACAGGGTGTCCCCGGGGTGTGTGTCTGTGTTTACAGGGTGTTCCCGGGGAGTGTGTCAGTATTTACAGGGTGTTCCCGGGGAGTGTGTCAGTATTTACAGGGTGTCCCCGGGAAGTGTGTCAGTATTTACAGGGGGTCCCCGGTGAGTGTGTCAGTATTTACAGGGTGTTCCCGGGGAGTGAGTCAGTATTTACATGGTGTTCCCGGGGAGTGTGTCAGTACTTACAGGGTGTTCCTCGGGGAGTGTGTCAGTATTTACAGGGTGTCCCCGGGGAGTGTGTCAGTATTTACAGGGTGTCCCCGGGGAGTGTGTCAGTATTTACTGGGCGTCCCCGGGGAGTGTGTGAGTAGTTACAGGGTGTTCCCAGGGAGTGTGTCAGTATTTACAGGGTGTCCCCGGGGAGTGTGTCAGTATTTACAGGGTGTCCCCGGGGAGTGTGTCAGTATTTACAGGGTGTTCCCGGGGCGTGCTTCAGCATTTACAGGGTGTTCCCGGGGAGTGTGTCAGTATTTACAGGGTGTTCCCGGGGAGTGTGTCAGTATTTACAGGGTGTCCACGGGGAGTGTTTCAGTATTTACAGGGTGTCCCCGGGGAGTGTGTCAGTATTTACAGGGTGTTCCCGGGGAGTGCTTCAGTATTTACAGGGTGTTCCCGGGGAGTGTGTCAGTATTTACAGGGTGTCCCCGGGGAGTGTGCCAGTATTTACAGTGGGTCCCCGGGGAGTGTGTCAGTATTTACAGGGTGTCCCGGGGAGTGTGTCAGTATTTACAGGGCGTCCCCGGGGAGTGTGTCAGTATTTACAGGGTGTCCCCGGGGAGTGTGTCAGTATTTACAGGGTGTTCCCAGGGAGTGTGTCAGTATTTACAGAGTGTTCCCGGGGAGTGTGTCAGTATTTACAGGGTGTTCCCGGGGGAGTGTGTCAGTATTTACAGGGTGTTCCCGGGGAGTGTGTCAGTATTTACAGGGTGTCCCAGGGGAGTGTGTCAGTATTTACAGGGTGTCCCCGGGGAGTGTGTCAGTATTTACAGGGTGTTCCCGGGGAGTGTGTCAGTATTTACAGGGTGTTCCCGGGGAGTGTGTCAGTATTTACAGGGTGTCCCGGGGAGTGTGTCAGTATTTACTGGGTGACCCCGGGGAGTGTGTCAGTATTTACATGGTGTTCCCGGGGAGTGTGTCAGTATTTACAGGGTGTCCCCGGGAGTGTGTCAGTATATACAGGGTGTCCCCGGGGAGTGTGTCAGTATTTACTGGGTGACCCCGGGGAGTGTGTCAGTATTTACATGGTGTTCCCGGGGAGTGTGTCAGTATTTACAGGGGGTCCCCGGGGAGTGTGTCAGTATTTACAGGGTGTCCCCGGGGAGTGTGTCAGTATTTACAGGGTGTTCCCGGAGAGTGTGTCAGTATTTACAGGGTGTCCCCGGGGAGTGTGTCAGTATTTACAGGGTGTCCCCGGGGAGTGTGTCAGTATTTACAGGGTGTCCCTGGGGAGTGTGTCAGTATTTACAGGGTGTTCCCGGTGAGTGTGTCAGTATTTACAGGGTGTCCCCGGGGAGTGTGTCAGTATTTACAGGGTGTTCCCGGGGAGTGTGTCAGTATTTACAGGGTGTCCCTGGGGAGTGTGTCAGTATTTACAGGGTGTTCCCGGTGAGTGTGTCAGTATTTACAGGGTGTTCCCCGGGGAGTGTGTCAGTATTTACAGGGTGTTCCCGGGGAGTGTGTCTCAGTATTTACAGGGTGTCCCCGGGGAGTGTGTCAGTATTTACAGGGTGTTCCCGGGGAGTGTGTCAGTATTTACAGGGTGTCCCCGGGGAGTGTGTCAGTGTTTACAGGGTGTCCCCGGGGAGTGTGTCAGTATTTACAGGGTGTCCCGGGGAGTGTGTCAGTATTTACAGGGTGTCCCCAGGGAGTGTGTCAGTATTTACAGGGTGTCCCGGGGAGTGTGTCAGTATTTACAGGGTGTCCCCGGGGAGTGTGTCAGTATTTACAGGGTGTCCCCGGGGAGTGTGTCAGTATTTACAGGGTGTTCCCGGGGAGTGTGTCAGTATTTACAGGGTGTCCCCGGGGAGTGTGTCAGTATTTACAGGGTGTCCCCGGGGAGTGTGTCAGTATTTACAGGGGGTCCCCGGGGAGTGTGTCAGTATTTACAGGGTGTTCCCGGGGAGTGTGTCAGTATTTACAGGGTGTCCCCGGGGAGTGTGTCAGTATTTACAGGGTGTTCCCGGGGAGTGTGTCAGTATTTACAGGGTGTTCCCGGGGAGTGTGTCAGTATTTACAGGGTGTTCCCGGGGAGTGTGTCAGTATTTACAGGGTGTCCCCGGGGAGTGTGTCAGTATTTACAGGGGGTCCCGGGGAGTGTGTCAGTATTTACAGGGTGTTCCCGGGGAGTGTGTCAGTATTTACAGGGTGTCCCCGGGGAGTGTGTCAGTATTTACAGGGTGTCCCCGGGGAGTGTGTCAGTATTTACAGGGTGTTCCCGGGGAGTGTGTCAGTATTTACAGGGTGTTCCCGGGGAGTGTGTCAGTATTTACAGGGTGTCCCCGGGGAGTGTGTCAGTATTTACAGGGTGTCCCGGGGAGTGTGTCAGTATTTACAGGGTGTTCCCGGGGAGTGTGTCAGTATTTACAGGGTGTTCCCGGGGAGTGTGTCAGTATTTACAGGGTGTTCCCGGGGAGTGTGTCAGTATTTACAGGGTGTCCCCGGGGAGTGTGTCAGTATTTACAGGGTGTCCCCGGGGAGTGTGTCAGTATTTACAGGGTGTTCCCGGGGAGTGTGTCAGTATTTACAGGGTGTCCCCGGGGAGTGTGTCAGTATTTACAGGGTGTTCCCGGGGAGTGTGTCAGTATTTACAGGGTGTCCCCGGGGAGTGTGTCAGTATTTACAGGGTGTTCCCGGGGAGTGTGTCAGTATTTACAGGGTGTTCCCGGGGAGTGTGTCAGTATTTACAGGGTGTCCCCGGGGAGTGTGTCAGTATTTACAGGGTGTCCCCGGGGAGTGTGTCAGTATTTACAGGGTGTTCCCGGGGAGTGTGTCAGTATTTACAGGGTGTTCCCGGGGAGTGTGTCAGTATTTACAGGGTGTTCCCGGGGAGTGTGTCAGTATTTACAGGGTGTCCCCGGGGAGTGTGTCAGTATTTACAGGGGGTCCCGGGGAGTGTGCAGTATTTACAGGGTGTTCCCGGGGAGTGTGTCAGTATTTACAGGGTGTCCCCGGGGAGTGTGTCAGTATTTACAGGGTGTTCCCGGGGAGTGTGTCAGTATTTACAGGGTGTTCCCGGGGAGTGTGTCAGTATTTACAGGGTGTCCCCGGGGAGTGTGTCAGTATTTACAGGGTGTCCCCGGGGAGTGTGTCAGTATTTACAGGGTGTTCCCGGGGAGTGTGTCAGTATTTACAGGGTGTTCCCGGGGAGTGTGTCAGTATTTACAGGGTGTTCCCGGGGAGTGTGTCAGTATTTACAGGGTGTCCCCGGGGAGTGTGTCAGTATTTACAGGGTGTCCCCGGGGAGTGTGTCAGTATTTACAGGGTGTTCCCGGGGAGTGTGTCAGTATTTACAGGGTGTCCCCGGGGAGTGTGTCAGTATTTACAGGGTGTTCCCGGGGAGTGTGTCAGTATTTACAGGGTGTCCCCGGGGAGTGTGTCAGTATTTACAGGGTGTTCCCGGGGAGTGTGTCAGTATTTACAGGGTGTTCCCGGGGAGTGTGTCAGTATTTACAGGGTGTCCCCGGGGAGTGTGTCAGTATTTACAGGGTGTTCCCCGGGGAGTGTGTCAGTATTTACAGGGTGTCCCGGGGAGTGTGTCAGTATTTACAGGGTGGCCCCGGGGAGTGTGTCAGTATTTACAGGGTGTCCCGGGGAGTGTGTCAGTATTTACAGGGTGTCCCCGGGGAGTGTGTCAGTATTTACAGGGTGTCCCCGGGGAGTGTGTCAGTATTTACAGGGTGTCCCCGGGGAGTGTGTCAGTATTTACAGGGTGTTCCCCGGGGAGTGTGTCAGTATTTACAGGGTGTTCCCGGGGAGTGTGTCAGTATTTACAGGGTGTCCCCGAGGAGTGTGTCAGTATTTACAAGGTGTCCCCGGGGAGTGTGTCAGTATTTACAGGGGGTCCCCGGGGAGTGTGTCAGTATTTACAGGGTGTTCCCGGGGAGTGTGTCAGTATTTACAGGGGGTCCCCGGGGAGTGTGTCAGTATTTACAGGGTGTTCCCGGGGAGTGTGTCAGTATTTACAGGGTGTCCCCGGGGAGTGTGTCAGTATTTACAGGGTGTTCCCGGGGAGTGTGTCAGTATTTACAGGGTGTCCCCGGGGAGTGTGTCAGTATTTACAGGGTGTTCCTGGGGAGTGTGTCAGTGTTTACAGGGGGTTCCCGGGGAGTGTGTCAGTATTTACAGGGTGTTCCCGGGGAGAGTGTCAGTATTTACAGGGTGTCTTCGGGGAGTGTGTCAGTATTTACAGGGTGTTTCCGGGGAGTGTGTCAGTATTTACAGGGTGTTCCCGGGGAGTGTGTCAGTATTTACAGGGTGTCTTCGGGGAGTGTGTCAGTATTTACAGGGTGTCTTCGGGGAGTGTGTCAGTATTTACAGGGTGTTCCCGGGGACTGTGTCAATATTTACAGGGTGTTCCCGGGGACTGTGTCAGTATTTACAGGGTGTTCCCGGGGAGTGTGTCAGTATTTACAGGGTGTCCCCGGGGAGTGTGTCAGTATTTACAGGGTGTCCCCGGGGAGTGTGTCAGTATTTACAGGGTGTCCACGGGGAGTGTGTCAGTATTTACAGGGTGTCCCCGGGGAGTGTGTCAGTATTTACAGGGTGTCCCCGGGGAGTGTGTCAGTATTTACAGGGTGTCCCCGGGGAGTGTGTCAGTATTTACAGGGTGTCCCCGGGGAGTGTGTCAGTATTTACATGGTGTTCCCGGGGAGTGTGTCAGTATTTACAGGGTGTCCCCAGGGAGTGTGTCATTATTTACAGGGTGTCCCCGGGGAGTGTGTCAGTATTTACAGGTTGTCTCCGGGGAGTGTGTCAGTATTTACAGGGTGTTCCCGGGGAGTGTGTCAGTATTTACAGGGTGTTCCCGGGGAGTGTGTCAGTATTTACAGGGTGTTCCCGGGGAGTGTGTCAGTATTTACAGGGTGTCCCCGGGAAGTGTGCCAGTATTTACAGGGTGTTCCCGGGGAGTGTGTCAGTATTTACAGGGTGTCCCTGGGGAGTGTGTCAGTATTTACAGGGTGTCCCCGGGGAGTGTGTCAGTATTTACAGGGTGTTCCCGGGGAGTGTGTCAGTATTTACAGGGGGTCCCCGGGGAGTGTGTCAGTATTTACAGGGTGTCCCCGGGGAGTGTGTCAGTATTTACAGGGGGTCCCCGGGGAGTGTGTCAGTATTTACAGGGGGTCCCCGGGGAGTGTGTCAGTATTTACAGGGTATCCCCGGGGAGTGTGTCGGTATTTACATGGTGTCCCCGGGGAGTGTGTCAGTATTTACAGGGTGTTCCCGGGGAGTGTGTCATTATTTACAGGGTGTCCACGGGGAGTGTGTCAGTATTTACAGGGTGTCCCCGGGGAGTGTGTCAGTATTTACAGGGTGTCCCCGGGGAGTGTGTCAGTTTTTACAGTGTGTCCACGGGGAGTGTGTCAGTATTTACAGGGTGTCCCCGGGGAGTGTGTCAGTATTTACAGGGTGTCCCCGGGGAGTGTGTCAGTATTTACAGGGTGTCCCCGGGGAGTGTGTCAGTATTTACAGGGTGTCCCCGGGGAGTGTGTCAGTATTTACAGGGTGTTCCCGGGGAGTGTGTCAGTATTTACAGGGTGTTCCCGGGGAGTGTGTCAGTATTTACAGGGTGTTCCCGGGGAGTGTGTCAGTATTTACAGGGTGTTCCCGGGGAGTGTGTCAGTATTTACAGGGGGTCCCCGGGGAGTGTGTCAGTATTTACAGGGTGTCCCCGGGGAGTGTGTCAGTATTTACAGGGGGTCCCCGGGGAGTGTGTCAGTATTTACAGGGGGTCCCCGGGGAGTGTGTCAGTATTTACAGGGTATCCCCGGGGAGTGTGTCGGTATTTACATGGTGTCCCCGGGGAGTGTGTCAGTATTTACAGGGTGTTCCCGGGGAGTGTGTCATTATTTACAGGGTGTCCACGGGGAGTGTGTCAGTATTTACAGGGTGTCCCCGGGGAGTGTGTCAGTATTTACAGGGTGTCCCCGGGGAGTGTGTCAGTTTTTACAGTGTGTCCACGGGGAGTGTGTCAGTATTTACAGGGTGTCCCCGGGGAGTGTGTCAGTATTTACAGGGTGTCCCCGGGGAGTGTGTCAGTATTTACAGGGTGTTCCCGGGGAGTGTGTCAGTATTTACAGGGTGTCCCCGGGGAGTGTGTCAGTATTTACAGGGTGTTCCCGGGGAGTGTGTCAGTATTTACAGGGTGTTCCCGGGGAGTGTGTCAGTATTTACAGGGTGTCCCCGGGGAGTGTGTCAGTATTTACAGGGTGTTCCCCGGGGAGTGTGTCAGTATTTACAGGGTGTCCCGGGGAGTGTGTCAGTATTTACAGGGTGGCCCCGGGGAGTGTGTCAGTATTTACAGGGTGTCCCCGGGGAGTGTGTCAGTATTTACAGGGTGTCCCCGGGGAGTGTGTCAGTATTTACAGGGTGTCCCCGGGGAGTGTGTCAGTATTTACAGGGTGTCCCCGGGGAGTGTGTCAGTATTTACAGGGTGTCCCGGGGAGTGTGTCAGTATTTACAGGGTGTTCCCCGGGGAGTGTGTCAGTATTTACAGGGTGTTCCCGGGGAGTGTGTCAGTATTTACAGGGTGTCCCCGAGGAGTGTGTCAGTATTTACAAGGTGTCCCCGGGGAGTGTGTCAGTATTTACAGGGGGTCCCCGGGGAGTGTGTCAGTATTTACAGGGTGTTCCCGGGGAGTGTGTCAGTATTTACAGGGGGTCCCCGGGGAGTGTGTCAGTATTTACAGGGTGTTCCCGGGGAGTGTGTCAGTATTTACAGGGTGTCCCCGGGGAGTGTGTCAGTATTTACAGGGTGTTCCCGGGGAGTGTGTCAGTATTTACAGGGTGTCCCCGGGGAGTGTGTCAGTATTTACAGGGTGTTCCTGGGGAGTGTGTCAGTGTTTACAGGGGGTTCCCGGGGAGTGTGTCAGTATTTACAGGGTGTTCCCGGGGAGAGTGTCAGTATTTACAGGGTGTCTTCGGGGAGTGTGTCAGTATTTACAGGGTGTTTCCGGGGAGTGTGTCAGTATTTACAGGGTGTTCCCGGGGAGTGTGTCAGTATTTACAGGGTGTCTTCGGGGAGTGTGTCAGTATTTACAGGGTGTCTTCGGGGAGTGTGTCAGTATTTACAGGGTGTTCCCGGGGACTGTGTCAATATTTACAGGGTGTTCCCGGGGACTGTGTCAGTATTTACAGGGTGTTCCCGGGGAGTGTGTCAGTATTTACAGGGTGTCCCCGGGGAGTGTGTCAGTATTTACAGGGTGTCCCCGGGGAGTGTGTCAGTATTTACAGGGTGTCCACGGGGAGTGTGTCAGTATTTACAGGGTGTCCCCGGGGAGTGTGTCAGTATTTACAGGGTGTCCCCGGGGAGTGTGTCAGTATTTACAGGGTGTCCCCGGGGAGTGTGTCAGTATTTACAGGGTGTCCCCGGGGAGTGTGTCAGTATTTACATGGTGTTCCCGGGGAGTGTGTCAGTATTTACAGGGTGTCCCCAGGGAGTGTGTCATTATTTACAGGGTGTCCCCGGGGAGTGTGTCAGTATTTACAGGTTGTCTCCGGGGAGTGTGTCAGTATTTACAGGGTGTTCCCGGGGAGTGTGTCAGTATTTACAGGGTGTTCCCGGGGAGTGTGTCAGTATTTACAGGGTGTTCCCGGGGAGTGTGTCAGTATTTACAGGGTGTCCCCGGGAAGTGTGCCAGTATTTACAGGGTGTTCCCGGGGAGTGTGTCAGTATTTACAGGGTGTCCCTGGGGAGTGTGTCAGTATTTACAGGGTGTCCCCGGGGAGTGTGTCAGTATTTACAGGGTGTTCCCGGGGAGTGTGTCAGTATTTACAGGGGGTCCCCGGGGAGTGTGTCAGTATTTACAGGGTGTCCCCGGGGAGTGTGTCAGTATTTACAGGGGGTCCCCGGGGAGTGTGTCAGTATTTACAGGGGGTCCCCGGGGAGTGTGTCAGTATTTACAGGGTATCCCCGGGGAGTGTGTCGGTATTTACATGGTGTCCCCGGGGAGTGTGTCAGTATTTACAGGGTGTTCCCGGGGAGTGTGTCATTATTTACAGGGTGTCCACGGGGAGTGTGTCAGTATTTACAGGGTGTCCCCGGGGAGTGTGTCAGTATTTACAGGGTGTCCCCGGGGAGTGTGTCAGTTTTTACAGTGTGTTCCCGGGGAGTGTGTCAGTATTTACAGGGTGTCCCCGGGGAGTGTGTCAGTATTTACAGGGTGTCCCCGGGGTGTGTGTCAGTATATACAGGGTGTTCCCGGGGAGTGTGTCAGTATTTACAGGGTGTCCCCGGGGAGTGTGTCAGTTTTTACAGTGTGTTCCCGGGGAGTGTGTCAGTATTTACAGGGTGTCCCCGGGGAGTGTGTCAGTATTTACAGGGTGTTCCCGGGGAGTGTGTCAGTATTTACAGGGTGTCCCCGTGCAGTGTGTCAGTATATACAGGGTGTCCCCGGGGAGTGTGTCAGTAATTACAGGGGTCCCCGGGGAGTGTGTCAGTATTTACAGGGTGTTCCCGGGGAGTGTGTCAGTATTTACAGGGTGTCTCCGGGGAGTGTGTCAGTATTTACAGGGTGTCCCCGGGGAGTGTGTCAGTATTTACAAGGTGTCCCCGGGGAGTGTGTCAGTATTTACAGGGTGTTCCCGGGGAGTGTGTCAGTATTTACAGGGTGTCCCCGGGGAGTGTGTCAGTGTTTACAGGGTGTTCCCAGGGAGTGTGTCAGTATTTACAGGGGGTCCCTGGGGAGTGTGTCAGTGTTTACAGGGGTCCCCCGGGGAGTGTGTCAGTATTTACAGGGTGTCCCCGGGGAGTGTGTCAGTATTTACAGGGGGTCCCCGGGGAATGTGTCAGTATTTACAGGGGGTCCCCGGGGTGTGAGTCAGTATTTACAGGGGGTCCCCGGGGAGTGTGTCAGTATTTACAGGGTGGCCCCGGGGAGTGTGTCGGTATTTACATGGTGTCCCCGGGGAGTGTGTCAGTATTTACAGGGTGTCCCCGGGGAGTGTGTCAGTATTTACAGGGTGTCCCCGGGGAGTGTGTCAGTATTTACAGGGTGTCCCCGGGGAGTGTGTCAGTATTTACAGGGTGTCCCCGGGGAGTGTGTCATTATTTACAGGGTGTCCACGGGGAGTGTGTCAGTATTTACAGGGTGTCCCCGGGGAGTGTGTCAGTATTTACAGGTTGTTCCCGGGGAGTGTGTCAGTATTTACAGGGTGTCCCCGGGGAGTGTGTCAGTATTTACAGGGTGTTCCCGGGGAGTGTGTCAGTATTTACAGGGTGTCCCCGGGGAGTGTGTCAGTATTTACAGGGTGTCCCCGGGGAGTGTGTCAGTATTTACAGGGTGTTCCCGGGGAGTGTGTCAGTATTTACAGGGTGTCCCGGGGAGTGTGTCAGTATTTACAGGGTGTTCCCGGGGAGTGTGTCAGTATTTACAGGGTGTCCCCGGGGAGTGTGTCAGTATTTACAGGGTGTCCACGGGGAGTGTGTCAGTATTTACAGGGTGTCCCCGGGGAGTGTGTCAGTATTTACAGGGTGTTCCCCGGGGAGTGTGTCAGTATTTACAGGGTGTCCCCGGGGAGTGTGTCAGTATTTACAGGGTGTTCCCCGGGGAGTGTGTCAGTATTTACAGGGTGTCCCCGGGGAGTGTGTCAGTATTTACAGGGTGTTCCAGGGGAGTGTGTCAGTATTTACAGGGTATTCCCCGGGGAGTGTGTCAGTATTTACAGGGTGTTCCCGGGGAGTGTGTCAGTATTTACAGGGTATTCCCCGGGGAGTGTGTCAGTCAGTATTTACAGGGTGTTCCCGGGGAGTGTGTCAGTATTTACAGGGTGTTCCCGGGGAGTGTGTCAGTATTTACAGGGGTCCCCGGGGAGTGTGTCAGTATTTACAGGGTGTTCCCGGGGAGTGTGTCAGTATTTACAGGGTGTTCCCGGGGAGTGTGTCAGTATTTACAGGGTGTCCCCGGGGAGTGTGTCAGTATTTACAGGGGGTCCCCGGGGAGTGTGTCAGTATTTACAGGGCGTCCCCGGGGAGTGTGTCAGTATTTACAGGGTGTTCCCCGGGGAGTGTGTCAGTATTTACAGGGTGTCCCCGGGAGTGTGTCAGTATTTACAGGGTGTTCCCCGGGGAGTGTGTCAGTATTTACAGGGTGTCCCCGGGGAGTGTGTCAGTATTTACACGGTGTCCCCGGGGAGTGTGTCAGTATTTACAGGGTGTTCCCCGGGGAGTGTGTCAGTATTTACAGGGTGTCCCCGGGGAGTGTGTCAGTATTTACACGGTGTCCCCGGGGAGTGTGTCAGTATTTACAGGGTATTCCCCGGGGAGTGTGTCAGTATTTACAGGGTGTCCCCGGGGAGTGTGTCAGTATTTACACGGTGTCCCCGGGGAGTGTGTCAGTATTTACAGGGTATTCCCCGGGGAGTGTGTCAGTATTTACACGGTGTCCCCGGGGAGTGTGTCAGTATTTACAGGGTATTCCCCGGGGAGTGTGTCAGGATTTACAGGGTGTTCCCGGGGAGTGTGTCAGTATTTACAGGGTGTCCCCGGGGAGTGTGTCAGTATTTACAGGGTGTTCCCGGGGAGTGTGTCAGTATTTACAGGGTGTTCCCGGGTAGTGTGTCAGTATTTACAGGGTGTCCGCGGGGAGTGTGTCAGTATTTACAGGGTGTCCCCGGGGAGTGTGTCAGTATTTACAGGGTATTCCCGGGGAGTGTGTCTGTATTTACAGGGTGTTCCCGGGGAGTGTGTCAGTATTTACAGGGTGTCCCCGGGGAGTGTGTCAGTATTTACAGGGTATTCCCGGGGAGTGTGTCAGTATTTACAGGGTGTTCCCGGGGAGTGTGTCAGTATTTACAGGGTGTTCCCGGGGAGTGTGTCAGTATTTACAGGGTGTTTCCGGGTAGTGTGTCAGTATTTACAGGGTGTCCCCGGGGAGTGTGTCAGTATTTACAGGGTGTCCCCGGGGAGTGTGTCAGTATTTACAGGGTGTCCCCGGGGAGTGTGTCAGTATTTACAAGGTGTTCCCAGGGAGTGTGTCAGTATTTACAGGGTGTTCCCGGGGAGTGTGTCAGTATTTACAGGGTGTCCCCGGGGAGTGTGTCAGTATTTACAGAGTGTTCCCCGGGGAGTGTGTCAGTATTTACAGGGTGTCCCCGGGGAGTGTGTCAGTATTTACAGGGTGTCCCCGGGGAGTGTGTCAGTATTTACAGGGTGTTCCCGGGGAGTGTGTCAGTATTTACAGGATGTCCCCGGGGAGTGTGTCATTATTTACTCGGTGTCCCCGGGGAGTGTGTCATTATTTACAGGGTGTTCCCGGGGAGTGTGTCAGTATTTACAGGGTGTCCCCGGGGAGTGTGTCAGTATTTACAGGGTGTCCCCGGGGAGTGTGTCATTATTTACACGGTGTCCCCGGGGAGTGTGTCAGTATTTACAGGGTGTCCCCGGGGAGTGTGTCAGTATTTACAGGGAGTCCCCGGGGAGTGTGTCAGTACTTACAGGGTGTCCCCGGGGAGTGTGTCAGTATTTACAGGGTGTCCCCGGGGAGTGTGTCAGTATTTACAGAGTGTTCCCCGGGGAGTGTGTCAGTGTTTACAGGGTGTCCCCGGGGAGTGTGTCATTATTTACAGGGTGTTCCCGGGGAGTGTGTCAGTATTTACAGGGTGTTCCCGGGGAGTGTGTCAGTATTTACAGGGTGTCCCCGGGGAGTGTGTCAGTATTTACAGGGTGTTCCCGGGGAGTGTGTCAGTATTTACAGGGTGTCCCCGGGGAGTGTGTCAGTATGTACAGGGTGTTCCTGGGGATTGTGTCAGTATTTACAGGGTGTTCCCGGGGAGTGTGTCAGTATTTACAGGGTGTCCCCGGGGAGCGTGTCAGTATTTACAGGGTGTTCCCGGGGAATGTGTCAGTATTTACATGGTGTCCCCGGGGAGCGTGTCAGTATTTACAGGGGGTCCCCGGGGAGTGTGTCAGTATTTACAGGGTGTTCCCGGGGAGTGTGTCAGTATTTACAGGTTGTCCCCGGGGAGTGTGTCAGTATTTACAGGGTGTCCCCGGGGAGTGTGTCAGTATTTACAGTGTGTCCCGGGGAGTGTGTCAGAATTTACAGGGTGTCCCCGGGGAGTGTGTCAGTATTTACAGGGTGTCCCCGGGGAGTGTGTCAGTATTTACAGGGTGTCCCCGGGGAGTGTGTCAGTATTTACAGGGTGTTCCCCGGGGAGTGCGTCAGTATTTACAGGGTGTCCCCGGGGAGTGTGTCAGTATTTACAGGGTGTCCCCGGGGTGTGTGTCAGTATTTACAGGGTGTTCCCCGGGGAGTGCGTCAGAATTTACAGGGTGTCCCCGGGGAGTGCGTCAGTATTTACAGGGTGTCCCCGGGGAGTGTGTCAGTTTTTACAGTTTGTTCCCGGGGAGTGTGTCAGTATTTACAGGGTGTTCCCGGGGAGTGTGTCAGTATTTACAGGGTGTCCCCGGGGAGTGTGTCAGTATTTACAGGGTGTCCCCGGGGAGTGTGTCAGTATTTACAGGGTGTCCCCGGGGAGTGTGTCAGTATTTACAGGGTGTCCCCGGGGATTGTGTCAGTATTTACAGGGTGTCCCCGGGGAGTGTGTCAGTATTTACAGGGTGTTCCCAGGGAGTGTGTCAGTATTTACAGGGTGTCCCCGGGGAGTGTGTCAGTATTTACAGGGTGTTCCCGGGGAGTGTGTCAGTATTTACAGGGTGTTCCCGGGGAGTGTGTCTGTATTTACAGGGTGTTCCCGGGGAGTGTGTCAGTATTTACAGGGTGTTCCCGGGGAGTGTGTCAGTAATTACAGGGGTCCCCGGGGAGTGTGTCAGTATTTACAGGGTGTTCCCGGGGAGAGTGTCAGTATTTACAGGGTGTCCCCGGGGATTGTGTCAGTAATTACAGGGGTTCCCGGGGAGTGTGTCAGTATTTACAGGGTGTTCCCGGGGAGAGTGTCAGTATTTACAGGGTGTCCCCGGGGATTGTGTCAGTATTTAAAGGGTGTCCCCGGGGAGCGTGTCAGTATTTACAGGGTGTTCCCGGGGAGTGTGACAGTATTTACAGGGTGTCCCCGGGGAGTGTGTCAGAATTTACAGGGTGTTCCCCGGGGAGTGTGTCAGTATTTACAGGGAGTCCCCGGGGAGTGTGTTAGTATTTGCAGGGTGTCCCCGGGGAGTGAGTCAGTATTTACCGGGTGTCCCCGCGGAGTGTGTCAGTATTTACAGGGTGTCCCCGGGGAGTGTGTCAGTATTTACAGGGTGTTCCCGGGGAGTGTGTCAGTATTTACAGGGGGTTCCCGGGGAGTGTGTCAGTATTTACAGGGTGTCCCCGGGGAGTGTGTCAGTATTTACAGGGTGTCCCCGGGGAGTGTGTCAGAATTTACAGGGTGTCCCGGGGAGTGTGTCAGTATTTACACGGTGTCCCCGGGGAGTGCGTCAGTATTTACAGGGTGTTCCCGGGGAGTGTGTCAGTATTTACAGGGGTCCCCGGGGAGTGTGTCAGTATTTACAGGTGTTCCCGGGGAGTGTGTCAGTATTTACAGGGTGTCCCGGGGAGTGTGTCAGTATTTACAGGGTGTTCCCGGGGAGTGTGTCAGTATTTACCGGGTGTCCCCGGGGATTGTGTCAGTATTTACAGGGTGTTCCCGGAGAGTGTGTCAGTATTTACAGGGTGTCCCCGGGGAGTGTGTCAGTTTTTACAGTGTGTTCCCGGGAGTGTGTCAGTATTTACAGGGTGTCCCCGGGGAGTGTGTCAGTATTGACAGGGTGTCCCCGGGGAGTGTGTCAGTATTTACAGGGTGTTCCGGGGAGTGTGTCAGTATTTACAGGGTGTTCCGGGGAGTGTTTCAGTATTTACAGGGTGTTCCCCGGGGAGTGTGTCAGTATTTACAGGGTGTTCCAGGGAGTGTGTCAGTATTTGCAGGATGTTCCCGGGGAGTGTGTCAGTATTTACAGGGTGTCCCCGGGGAGTGTGTCAGTATTTACAGGTTGTCCCCGGGGAGTGTGTCAGTATTTACAGGGGGTCCCCGGGGAGTGTGTCAGTATTTACAGGGTGTTCCCGGGGAGTGTGTCAGTATTTACAGGGTGTCCCCGGGGAGTGTGTCAGTATTTACAGGGTGTTCCCGGCGAGTGTGTCAGTATTTACAAGGTGTCCCCGGGGAGTGTGTCAGTACTTACAGGGTGTCCCCGGGGAGTGTGTCAGTATTTACAGTGTGTTCCCGGGGAGTGTGTCAGTATTTACAGGGTGTCCCCGGGGTGTGTGTCAGTGTTTACAAGGGGTCCCCGGGGAGTGTGTCAGTATTTACATGGTGTCCCCGGGGTGTGTGTCAGTGTTTACAAGGGGTCCCCGGGGAGTGTGTCAGTATTTACAGGGTGTTCCCCGGGGAGTGTGTCAGTATTTCCAGGGTGTTGCCGGGTAGTGTGTCAGTATTTACAGGGTGTCCCCGGGGAGTGTGTCAGTATTTACAGGGTGTCCCCGGGGAGTGTGTCAGTATTTACAGGGTGTCCCCGGGGAGTGTGTCAGTATTTACAGGGTGTCCCCGGGGAGTGTGTCAGTATTTACAGGCTGTTCCCGGGGAGTGTGTTAGTATTTACAGGGTGTTCCCGGGGAGTGTGTCAGTATTTACAGGGTGTCCCCGAGGAGTGTGTCAGTATTTACAGGGGGTCCCCGTGGAGTGTGTCAGTATTTACAGGGTGTCCCGGGGAGTGTGTCAGTATTTACAGGGTGTCCCCGGGGAGTGTGTCAGTATTTACAGGGTGTCCCCCGGGGAGTGTGTCAGTATCTACAGGGTGTCCCCGGGGAGTGTGTCAGTATTTACAGGGGTCCCCGGGGAGTGTGTCAGTATTTACAGGGTGTTCCCGGGGTGTGTGTCAGCATTTACAGGGTGTTCCCGGGGAGTGAGTCAGTATTTACCGGGTGTCCCCGCGGAGTGTGTCAGTATTTACAGGGTGTCCCCGGGGAGTGTGTCAGTATTTACAGGGTGTTCCCGGGGAGTGTGTCAGTATTTACAGGGGGTTCCCGGGGAGTGTGTCAGTATTTACAGGGTGTCCCCGGGGAGTGTGTCAGTATTTACAGGGTGTCCCCGGGGAGTGTGTCAGAATTTACAGGGTGTCCCCGGGGAGTGTGTCAGTATTTACACGGTGTCCCCGGGGAGTGCGTCAGTATTTACAGGGTGTTCCCGGGGAGTGTGTCAGTATTTACAGGGGGTCCCCGGGGAGTGTGTCAGTATTTACAGGGTGTTCCCGGGGAGTGTGTCAGTATTTACAGGGTGTCCCCGGGGAGTGTGTCAGTATTTACAGGGTGTTCCCGGGGAGTGTGTCAGTATTTACCGGGTGTCCCCGGGGATTGTGTCAGTATTTACAGGGTGTTCCCGGAGAGTGTGTCAGTATTTACAGGGTGTCCCCGGGGAGTGTGTCAGTTTTTACAGTGTGTTCCCGGGGAGTGTGTCAGTATTTACAGGGTGTCCCCGGGGAGTGTGTCAGTATTGACAGGGTGTCCCCGGGGAGTGTGTCAGTATTTACAGGGTGTTCCCGGGGAGTGTGTCAGTATTTACAGGGTGTTCCCGGGGAGTGTTTCAGTATTTACAGGGTGTTCCCCGGGGAGTGTGTCAGTATTTACAGGGTGTTCCCAGGGAGTGTGTCAGTATTTGCAGGATGTTCCCGGGGAGTGTGTCAGTATTTACAGGGTGTCCCCGGGGAGTGTGTCAGTATTTACAGGTTGTCCCCGGGGAGTGTGTCAGTATTTACAGGGGGTCCCCGGGGAGTGTGTCAGTATTTACAGGGTGTTCCCGGGGAGTGTGTCAGTATTTACAGGGTGTCCCCGGGGAGTGTGTCAGTATTTACAGGGTGTTCCCGGCGAGTGTGTCAGTATTTACAAGGTGTCCCCGGGGAGTGTGTCAGTACTTACAGGGTGTCCCCGGGGAGTGTGTCAGTATTTACAGTGTGTTCCCGGGGAGTGTGTCAGTATTTACAGGGTGTCCCCGGGGTGTGTGTCAGTGTTTACAAGGGGTCCCCGGGGAGTGTGTCAGTATTTACATGGTGTCCCCGGGGTGTGTGTCAGTGTTTACAAGGGGTCCCCGGGGAGTGTGTCAGTATTTACAGGGTGTTCCCCGGGGAGTGTGTCAGTATTTCCAGGGTGTTGCCGGGTAGTGTGTCAGTATTTACAGGGTGTCCCCGGGGAGTGTGTCAGTATTTACAGGGTGTCCCCGGGGAGTGTGTCAGTATTTACAGGGTGTCCCCGGGGAGTGTGTCAGTATTTACAGGGTGTCCCCGGGGAGTGTGTCAGTATTTACAGGCTGTTCCCGGGGAGTGTGTTAGTATTTACAGGGTGTTCCCGGGGAGTGTGTCAGTATTTACAGGGTGTCCCCGAGGAGTGTGTCAGTATTTACAGGGGGTCCCCGTGGAGTGTGTCAGTATTTACAGGGTGTCCCCGGGGAGTGTGTCAGTATTTACAGGGTGTCCCCGGGGAGTGTGTCAGTATTTACAGGGTGTCCCCGGGGAGTGTGTCAGTATCTACAGGGTGTCCCCGGGGAGTGTGTCAGTATTTACAGGGGTCCCCGGGGAGTGTGTCAGTATTTACAGGGTGTTCCCGGGGTGTGTGTCAGCATTTACAGGGTGTTCCCGGGGAGTGTGTCAGTATTTACAGGTTGTTCCCGGGGAGTGTTTCAGTATTTACAGGGTGTTCCCGGGGAGTGTGTCAGTATTTACAGGGTGTTCCCGGGGAGTGTGTCAGTATTTACAGGGTGTTCCCGGGAAGTGTGTCAGTATTTACAGGGTGTTCCCGGGGAGTGTGTCAGTATTTACAGGGTGTTCCCGGGGAGTGTGTCAGTATTTACAGGGTGTTCCCGGGGAGTGTGTCAGCATTTACAGGGTGTTCCCCGGGGAGTGTGTCAGTCTTTACAGGGTGTCCCCGGGGAGTGTGTCAGTATTTACAGGGTGTCCCCGGGGAGTGTGTCAGTATTTACAGGGTGTTTCTGGGGAGTGTGTCAGTATTTACAGGGTATTCCCCGGGGATTGTGTCAGTATTTACAGGGCGTCCCCGGGGAGTGTGTCAGTGTTTACAGGGTGTCCCCGGGGAGTGTGTCAGTATTTACAGGGTGTCCCCGGGGAGTGTGTCAGTATTTACAGGGTGTCCCCGGGGAGTGTGTCAGTATTTACAGGGTGTCCCCGGGGAGTGTGTCAGTATTTACAGAGTGTTCCCCGGGGAGTGTGTCAGTATTTACAGGGTGTCCCCGGGGAGTGTGTCAGTATTTACAAGGTGTCCCCGGGGAGTGTGTCAGTATTTACAGGGTGTTCCCGGGGAGTGTGTCAGTATTTACATGGTGTCCCCGGGGAGTGTGTCAGTATTTACAGAGTGTTCCCCGGGGAGTGTGTCAGTATTTACAGGGGGTCCCCGGGGAGTGTGTCAGTATTTACAGGGTGTCCACGGGGAGTGTGTCAGTATTTACAGGGTGTTCCCGGGGAGTGTGTCAGTATTTACAGGGTGTCCCCGGGGAGTGTGTCAGTATTTACAGGGTGTCCCCGGGGAGTGTGTCAGTATTTACAGGGGGTCCCCGGGGAGTGTGTCATTATTTACAGGGTGTCCCCGGGGAGTGTGTCAGTATTTACAGGGTGTCCCCGGGGAGTGTGTCAGTATTTACAGGGTGTCCCCGGGGAGTGTGTCAGTATTTACAGGGTGTCCCCGGGGAATGTGTCAGTATTTACTCGGTGTCCCCGGGGAGTGTGTCATTATTTACAGGGTGTTCCCGGGGAGTGTGTCAGTATTTACAGGGTGTCCCCGGGGAGTGTGTCATTATTTACAGGGTGTCCCCGGGGAGTGTGTCAGTATTTACAGGGTGTTCTCGGGGAGTGTGTCAGTATTTACAGGGTGTCCCCGGGGAGTGTGTCAGTATTTACAGTGGGTTCCCGGGGAGTGTGTCAGTATTTACAGGGTGTCCCCGGGGAGTGTGTCAGTATTTACAGGGTGTCCCCGGGGAGTGTGTCAGTACTTACAGGGTGTCCCCGGGGAGTGTGTCAGTATTTACAGGGTGTCCCCGGGGAGTGTGTCAGTATTTACAGAGTGTTCCCCGGGGAGTGTGTCAGTGTTTACAGGGTGTCCCCGGGGAGTGTGTCAGTATTTACAGGGTGTCCCCGGGGAGTGTGTCAGTATTTACAGGGTGTTCCCGGGGAGTGTGTCAGTATTTACAGGGTGTCCCCAGGGAGTGTGTCAGTATTTACAGGGTGTCCCCAGGGAGTGTGTCAGTATTTACAGGGTGTCCCCGGGGAGTGTGTCAGTATTTACAGGGTGTTCCCGGGGAGTGTGTCAGTATTTACAGGGTGTCCCGGGGAGTGTGTCAGTATTTACAGGGTGTCCCCGGGGAGTGTGTCAGTATTTACAGGGTGTCCCCGGGGAGTGTTTCAGTATTTACAAGGTGTTCCCGGGGAGTGTGTCAGTATTTACAGGGTGTTCCCGGGGAGTGTGTCAGTATTTACAGGGTGTTCCCGGGGAGTGTGTCAGTATTTACAGGGTGTCCCCGGGGAGTGTGTCAGTATGTACAGGGTGTTCCTGGGGATTGTGTCAGTATTTACAGGGTGTTCCCGGGGAGTGTGTCAGTATTTACAGGGTGTCCCCGGGGAGTGTGTCTGTATTTAAAGGGTGTCCCCGGGGAGCGTGTCAGTATTTACAGGGTGTCCCCGGGGAGTGTGTCAGTATTTACAGGGTGTCCCCGGGGAGTGTGTCAGTATTTACAGGGGGTCCCCGGGGAGCGTGTCTGTATTTACAGTGTGTTCCCCGGGGAGTGTGTCAGTATTTACAGGGAGTCCCCGGGGAGTGTGTCAGTATTTACAGGGTGTCCCCGGGGAGTGTGTCAGTATTTACAGGGTGTCCCCGGGGAGTGTGTCTGTATTTAAAGGGTGTCCCCGGGGAGCGTGTCAGTATTTACAGGGGGTCCCCGGGGAGCGTGTCTGTATTTACAGTGTGTTCCCCGGGGAGTGTGTCAGTATTTACAGGGAGTCCCCGGGGAGTGTGTCAGTATTTACAGGGTGTCCCCGGGGAGAGTGTCTGTATTTACAGGGTGTCCCCGGGGAGTGTGTCAGTATTTACAGGGGGTCCCCGGGAGTGTGTCAGTATTTACAGGGTGTCCCCGGGGAGTGTGTCAGTATTTACAGGGTGTCCCCGGGGAGTGTGTCAGTATTTACAGGGTGTCCCAGGGGCGTGTGTCAGTATTTACAGGGTGTCCCCGGGGAGTGTGTCAGTATTTACAGGGTGTCCCAGGGGAGTGTGTCAGTATTTACAGGGTGTCCCCGGGGAGCGTGTCAGTATTTACAGGGTGTTCCCGGGGAGTGTGTCAGTATTTACAGGGTGTTCCCGGGGAGTGTGTCAGTATTTACAGGGTGTCCCCGGGGAGTGTGTCAGTATTTACAGGGTGTCCCCGGGGAGTGTGTCAGTATTTACAGGGTGTCCCCGGGGAGTGTGTCAGTATTTACAGGGTGTTCCCGGGGAGTGTGTCAGTATTTACAGGGTGTTCCCCGGGGAGTGTGTCAGTATTTACAGGGTGTCCCAGGGGCGTGTGTCAGTATTTACAGGGTGTCCCCGGGGAGTGTGTCAGTATTTACAGGGTGTCCCAGGGGAGTGTGTCAGTATTTACAGGGTGTCCCCGGGGAGCGTGTCAGTATTTACAGGGTGTCCCCGGGGAGTGTGTCAGTATTTACAGGGTGTTCCCGGGGAGTGTGTCAGTATTTACAGGGTGTCCCCGGGGAGTGTGTCAGTATTTACAGGGTGTCCCCGGGGAGTGTGTCAGTATTTACAGGGTGTTCCCAGGGAGTGTGTCAGTATTTACAGGGTGTCCCCGGGGAGTGTGTCAGTATTTACAGGGTGTCCCCGGGGAGTGTGTCAGTATTTACAGGGTGTCCCAGGGGCGTGTGTCAGTATTTACAGGGTGTCCCCGGGGAGTGTGTCAGTATTTACAGGATGTCCCAGGGGCGTGTGTCAGTATTTACAGGGTGTCCCCGGGGAGTGTGTCAGTATTTACAGGGTGTTCCCCGGGGAGTGTGTCAGTATTTACAGGGTGTCCCCGGGGAGTGTGTCAGTATTTACAATGTGTCCCGGGGAGTGTGTCAGTATTTACAGGGGGTCCCCGGGGAGCGTGTCTGTATTTACAGTGTGTTCCCCGGGGAGTGTGTCAGTATTTACAGGGAGTCCCCGGGGAGTGTGTCAGTATTTACAGGGTGTCCCCGGGGAGTGTGTCAGTATTTACAGGGTGTCCCAGGGGCGTGTGTCAGTATTTACAGGGTGTTCCCCGGGGAGTGTGTCAGTATTTACATGGTGTTCCCGGGGAGTGTGTCAGTATTTACAGGGTGTTCCCGGGGAGTGTGTCAGTGTTTACAGGGTGTCCCCGGGGAGTGTGTCAGTATTTACAATGTGTCCCGGGGAGTGTGTCAGTATTTACAGGGTGTTCCCGGGGAGTGTGTCAGTATTTACAGGGTGTCCCCGGGGAGTGTGTCAGTATTTACAGGGTGTTCCCGGGGAGTGTGTCAGTATTTACAGGGTGTTCCCGGGGAGTGTGTCAGTATTTACAGTGTGTTCCCGGGGAGTGTGTCAGTATTTACAGGGTGTTTCCGGGGAGTGTGTCAGTATTTACAGGTTGTCCCCGGGGAGTGTGTCAGTATTTACAGGGTGTCCCCGGGGAGTGTGTCAGTATTTACAGGGTGTTCCCGGAGAGTGTGTCAGTATTTACAGGGTGTCCCCGGGGAGTGTGTCAGTTTTTACAGTGTGTTCCCGGGGAGTGTGTCAGTATTTACAGGGTGTCCCCGGGGAGTGTGTCAGTATTTACAGGGTGTCCCCGGGGAGTGTGTCAGTATTTACAGGGTGTCCCCGGGGAGTGTGTCAGTATTTACAGGGTGTCCCCGGGGAGTGTGTCAGTATTTACAGGGTGTTCCCAGGGAGTGTGTCAGTATTTACAGGGTGTTCCCGGGGAGTGTTTCTGTATTTACAGGGTGTTCCCGGGGAGTGTTTCAGTATTTACAGGGTGTCCCCGGCGAGTGTGTCAGTATTTACAGGGTGTCCCCGGGGAGTGTGTCAGTATTTACAGGGTGTCTCCGGGGAGTGTGCCAGTATTTACAGGGTGTTCCCGGGGAGTGTGTCAGTATTTACAGGGTGTCCCCGGGGAGTGTGTCAGTATTTACAGGGTGTTCCCCGGGGAGTGTGTCAGTATTTACAGGGTGTTCCCGGGGAGTGTGTCAGTATTTACAGGGCGTCCCCGGGGAGTGTGTCAGTATTTACAGGGTGTCTCCGGGGAGTGTGCCAGTATTTACAGGGTGTTCCCGGGGAGTGTGTCAGTATTTACAGGGGGTCCCCGGGGAGTGTGTCAGTATTTACAGGGTGTCCCCGGGGTGTGTGTCAATATTTACATTGTGTTCCCCGGGGAGTGTGTCAGTATTTACAGGGTGTCCCGGGGAGTGTGTCACTATTTACAGGGGGTCCCCGGGGAGTGTGTCAGTATTTACAGGGTGTTCCCGGGGAGTGTGTCATTATTTACAGGGTGTTCCCGGGGAGTGTGTCAGTATTTACAGGGTGTTCCCGGGGAGTGTGTCAGTATTTACAGGGTGTTCCCGGGGAGTGTGTCAGTATTTACAGGGTGTTCCCGGGGAGTGTGTCAGTATTTACAGGGTGTCCCCGGGGAGTGTGTCAGTATTTACAGGGTGTTCCCGGGGAGTGTGTCAGTATTTACAGGGTGTCCCCGGGGAGTGTGTCAGTATTTACAGGGTGTTCCTGGGGATTGTGTCAGTATTTACAGGGTGTTCCCGGGGAGTGTGTCAGTATTTACAGGGTGTCCCCGGGGAGTGTGTCTGTATTTAAAGGGTGTCCCCGGGGAGCGTGTCAGTATTTACAGGGTGTCCCCGGGGAGTGTGTCTGTATTTACAGGGTGTCCCCGGGGAGTGTGTCAGTATTTACAGGGTGTCCCCGGGGAGCGTGTCAGTATTTACAGGGGGTCCCCGGGGAGCGTGTCAGTATTTACAGTGTGTTCCCCGGGGAGTGTGTCAGTATTTACAGGGAGTCCCCGGGGAGTGTGTCAGTATTTACAGGGTGTCCCCGGGGAGTGTGTCAGTATTTACAGGGTGTCCCCGGGGAGTGTGTCAGTATTTACAGGGTGTTCCCGGGGAGTGTGTCAGTATTTACAGTGTGTTCCCGGGGAGTGTGTCAGTATTTACAGGGTGTCCCCGGGGAGTGTGTCAGTATTTACAGGTTGTCCCCGGGGAGTGTGTCAGTATTTACAGGGTGTTTCCGGGGAGTGTGTCAGTATTTACAGGTTGTCCCCGGGGAGTGTGTCAGTATTTACAGGGTGTTCCCGGAGAGTGTGTCAGTATTTACAGGGTGTCCCCGGGGAGTGTGTCAGTATTTACAGGGTGTTCCCGGGGAGTGTGTCAGTATTTACAGGGTGTCCCCGGGGAGTGTGTCAGTATTTACAGGGTGTTTCCGGGGAGTGTGTCAGTATTTACAGGGTGTCCCCGGGGAGTGTGTCAGTATTTACAGGGTGTTCCCGGAGAGTGTGTCAGTATTTACAGGGTGTCCCCGGGGAGTGTGTCAGTTTTTACAGTGTGTTCCCGGGGAGTGTGTCAGTATTTACAGGGTGTCCCCGGGGAGTGTGTCAGTATTTACAGGGTGTCCCCGGGGAGTGTGTCAGTATTTACAGGGTGTCCCCGGGGAGTGTGTCAGTATTTACAGGGTGTCCCCGGGGAGTGTGTCAGTATTTACAGGGTGTTCCCAGGGAGTGTGTCAGTATTTACAGGGTGTTCCCGGGGAGTGTTTCTGTATTTACAGGGTGTTCCCGGGGAGTGTGTCAGTATTTACAGGGTGTCCCCGGGGAGTGTGTCAGTATTTACAGGGTGTCCCCGGGGAGTGTGTCAGTATTTACAGGGTGTCTCCGGGGAGTGTGCCAGTATTTACAGGGTGTTCCCGGGGAGTGTGTCAGTATTTACAGGGTGTCCCCGGGGAGTGTGTCAGTATTTACAGGATGTTCCCCGGGGAGTGTGTCAGTATTTACAGGGTGTTCCCGGGGAGTGTGTCAGTATTTACAGGGCGTCCCCGGGGAGTGTGTCAGTATTTACAGGGTGTCTCCGGGGAGTGTGCCAGTATTTACAGGGTGTTCCCGGGGAGTGTGTCAGTATTTACAGTGGGTCCCCGGGGAGTGTGTCAGTATTTACAGGGTGTCCCCGGGGTGTGTGTCAATATTTACATTGTGTTCCCCGGGGAGTGTTTCAGTATTTACAGGGTGTTCCCGGGGAGTGTGTCAGTATTTACATTGTGTTCCCCGGGGAGTGTGTCAGTATTTACAGGGTGTCCCCGGGGAGTGTGTCAGTATTTACAGGGTGTCCCCGGGGAGTGTGTCAGTATTTACAGGGTGTTCCCGGGGAGTGTTTCAGTATTTACAGGGTGTTCCCGGGGAGTGTGTCAGTATTTACAGGGTGTCCCCGGGGAGTGTGTCATTATTTACAGGGTGTTCCCGGGGAGTGTGTCAGTATTTACAGGGTGTTCCCGGGGAGTGTGTCAGTATTTACAGGGTGTTCCCGGGGAGTGTGTCAGTATTTACAGGGTGTTCCCGGGGAGTGTGTCAGTATTTACAGGGTGTCCCCGGGGAGTGTGTCAGTATTTACAGGGTGTTCCCGGGGAGTGTGTCAGTATTTACAGGGTGTCCCCGGGGAGTGTGTCAGTATTTACAGGGTGTTCCTGGGGATTGTGTCAGTATTTACAGGGTGTCCCCGGGGAGTGTGTCTGTATTTAAAGGGTGTCCCCGGGGAGCGTGTCAGTATTTACAGGGTGTTCCCGGGGAGTGTGTCAGTATTTACAGGGTGTCCCCGGGGAGCGTGTCAGTATTTACAGGGGGTCCCCGGGGAGCGTGTCAGTATTTACAGTGTGTTCCCCGGGGAGTGTGTCAGTATTTACAGGGAGTCCCCGGGGAGTGTGTCAGTATTTACAGGGTGTCCCCGGGGAGTGTGTCAGTATTTACAGGGTGTCCCCGGGGAGTGTGTCAGTATTTAGAGGGTGTCCCAGGGGCGTGTGTCAGTATTTACAGGGTGTTCCCCGGGGAGTGTGTCAGTATTTACAGGGTGTTCCCGGGGAGTGTGTCAGTATTTACATGGTGTTCCCGGGGAGTGTGTCAGTATTTACAGGGTGTCCCCGGGGAGTGTGTCAGTATTTACAATGTGTCCCGGGGAGTGTGTCAGTATTTACAGGGTGTTCCCGGGGAGTGTGTCAGTATTTACAGGGTGTTCCCGGGGAGTGTGTCAGTATTTACAGGGTGTCCCCGGGGAGTGTGTCAGTATTTACAGGGTGTTCCCCGGGGAGTGTGTCAGTATTTACAGGGTGTCCCCGGGGAGTGTGTCAGTATTTACAGGGTGCTCCCGGGGAGTGTGTCAGTATTTACAGGGTGTCCCCGGGGAGTGTGTCAGTATTTACAGGGTGTCCCCGGGGAGTGTGTCAGTATTTACAGGGTGTCCCCGGGGAGAGTGTCAGTATTTACAGGGTGTCCCCGGGGAGTGTGTCGCTCCATCAGTACTGCCCCTCCGACAGTGCTGCGCTCCCTCAGTACTGCCTCTCCGACAGTGCAGTGCTCCCTCAGTACTGCCCTCCGACAGTGCAGCGCTCCCTCAGTACTGCCCCTCCGACAGTGCAGCGCTCCCTCGGTACTGCCCTCCGACAGTGCAGTGCTCCCTCAGTACTGCCCCTCTGACAGTGCAGCGCTCCCTCAGTACCGCCCTCCCCGACAGTGCAGCGCTCCCTCAGTACCGCCCCTCCGACAGTGCAGCACTCCCTCAGTACCGTCCCTCCGACAGTGCAGCGCTCCCTCAGTACTGCCCCTCCGACAGTGCAGCGCTCCCTCAGTGCTGCCCCTCTGACAGTGCAGCGCTCCGTCAGTACTGCCCCTCCGACAGTGCAGCGCTCCCTCAGTACTGCCCCTCCGACAGTGCGGCACTCCATCAGTACTGCCCCTCCGACAGTGCAGCGTTCCCTCAGTACCGCCCCTCCGACAGTGCAGCGCTCCCTCAGTACCGCCCCTCCGACAGTGCGGCACTCCCTCAGTACAGCCCCTCCGACAGTGCGGCGCTCCCTCAGTACTGCCCCTCCGACAGTGCAGCGCTCCCTCAGTGCTGCCCCTCTGACAGTGCAGTGCTCCCTCAGTACCACCCCCCCCTGACAGTGCAACGCTCCCTCAGTACTGCCCGTCCGACAGTGCAGCGCTCCCTCAGTGCTGCCCCTCTGACAGTGCAGCGCTCCGTCAGTACTGCCCCTCCGACAGTGCAGCGCTCCCTCAGTACTGCCCCTCCGACAGTGCGGCACTCCATCAGTACTGCCCCTCCGACAGTGCAGCGTTCCCTCAGTACCGCCCCTCCGACAGTGCAGCGCTCCCTCAGTACCGCCCCTCCGACAGTGCGGCACTCCCTCAGTACTGCCCCTCCGACAGTGCGGCGCTCCCTCAGTACTGCCCCTCCGACAGTGCAGCGCTCCCTCAGTACCGCCCCTCCGACAGTGCAGCGCTCCCTCAGTACCGCCCCTCCGACAGTGCAGCGCTCCCTCAGCACTGCCCCTCCGACAGTGCAGCACTCCCTCAGTACTGCCCCTCCAACAGTGCAGCGCTCCCTCAGTACTGCCCCTCCGACAGTGCAGCGCTCCCTCAGTACCGCCCCTCTGACAGTGCGGCGCTCCCTCAGTACTGCCCCTCCAACAGTGCGGCGCTCCCTCAGTACTGCCCCTCCCACAGTGCAGCGCTCCCTCAGTACTGCCCCTCCGACAGTGCGGCGCTCCCTCAGTACTGATGACCCTCCGACAGTGCAGCCCTCCCTCAGTACTGCCCCTCCGACAGTGCGGCGCTCCCTCAGTACTGCCCCTCCCACAGTGCAGCGCTCCCTCAGTACTGCCCCTCCGACAGTGCGGCGCTCCCTCAGTACTGTCCCTCCCACAGTGCAGCGCTCCCTCAGTACTGCCCCTCCGACAGTGCGGCGCTCCCTCAGTACTGATGACCCTCTGACAGTGCAGCCCTCCCTCAGTACTTCCCCTCCGACAGTGCGGCGCTCCCTCAGTACTGCCCCTCCCACAGTGCGGCGCTCCCTCAGTACTGATGACCCTCCGACAGTGCAGCCCTCCCTCAGTACTGCCCCTCCGACAGTGCGGCGCTCCCTCAGTACTGATGACCCTCCGACAGTGCAGCCCTCCCTCAGTACTGATGACCCGGGGGTGTTGGGGTGTTGAGTCGCTCTGGGATTCCGGGGCTCAAAGTCTCAGGAATGCGGCGGTGGGGCTGGGGAAGGGTGGAGTTCGAACCCACGACCTTTGGACCTGTGAGGCGAGCAGGGTCATAAAGCCAGTGTTTGCCGACTGCTTTGCTTCCCTTGACCGTTTTCTTTGGACCGTTTCAGGCCGGCCCCTCAATGGACGCTCCTGAGAAGAATGAACCATTGCCCATCACCGAACCCATTTACGAGAACATGGCGTTCCCGGATTTTTTCACTGCTGCTCACCTTCCCCCCGGCACCTACATGTCGGCCGGATTCCCGCCGGCATCGTCTGAGGAGGAGGAGAAGCTGAGAAGGAAACTGAAGAGTTTGGGGGTAGGTGTCGCCTGGAGTGAAGAGAAAGAGGGAAAAGTGTTTCCCCTGTCCGCCGTGGGCACAGTACCTTAGGAAGGATGTCAAGGCCTTGGAGAGGGTGCGAGAGGAGATTGACCAGAATGGTACCAGGGGATGAGGGGCTTCAGTTATGTGGAGAGACTGGAGAAGCTGGGATTGTTCTCCTTAGAGCAGAGAAGGTTAAGGGGAGATTGACCAGAATGGTACCAGGGGATGAGGGACTTCAGTTACTTGGAGAGACTGGAGAAGCTGGGATTGTTCTCCTTAGAGCAGAGAAGGTTAAGGGGAGATTGACCAGAATGGTACCAGGGATGAGGGACTTCAATCACGTGGTGAGACTGGAGAAGCTGGGGTTGTTCTCCTTAGAGCAGAGAAGGTTAAGGGGAGGTTGACCAGAATGGTTCCAGGGATGAGGGACTTCAGTTATGTGGAAAGACTGGAGAAGCTGGGATTGTTCTCCTTAGAGCAGAGAAGGTTAAGAGGAGATTGACCAGAATGGTTCCAGGGATGAGGGACTTCAGTTATGTGGAGAGACTGGAGAAGCTGGGATTGTTCTCCTTAGAGCAGAGAAGGTTCAGGAAGAGATTGACCAGAATGGTACCAGGGATGAGGGACTTCAGTTACGTGGAGAGACTGGAGAAGCTGGGATTGTTCTCCTTAGAGCAGAGAAGGTTCAGGAAGAGATTGACCAGAATGGTACCAGGGATGAGGGACTTCAGTTACGTGGAGAGACTGGAGAAGCTGGGATTGTTCTCCTTAGAGCAGAGAAGGTTAAGGGGAGATTGACCAGAATGGTACCAGGGATGAGGGACTTCAGTCACGTGGAAAGACTGGAGAAGCTGGGATTGTTCTCCTTAGAGCAGAGAAGGTTAAGGGGAGATTGACCAGAATGGTACCAGGGGATGAGAAACTTCAGTTACGTGGAGAGACTGGAGAAGCTGGGATTGTTCTCCTTGGAGCAGAGAAGGTTAAGGGGAGATTGACCAGAATGGTACCAGGGATGAGGGAATTCAGTTACGTGGAGAGACTGGAGAAGCTGGGATTGTTCTCCTTAGAGCAGAGAAGGTTAAGGGGAGATTTGATAGAGGTGTTCAAGATCATGAAGGGTTTTGATAGAGTAAATAAGGAGAAACTGTTTCCAGTGGCAGGAGGGTCGGTAACCAGAGGACACAGATTGAAGAGGCTAAAGAACCAGAGGGGGAGATGAGGAGAGATTTGTTTTTATGCAGCGAGTTGTTGTGATCTGGAACGCTCTGCCTGAAAGGGCAGTGAGAGCAGATTCAAGAGTAGCTTTCTAAAGAGGAATTGGAAAAGCATTTGCAGGGCTTTGGGGGATAGAGCAGGGTCGGGGAGAGTGGGACGAAATTGGACAGGTCTCTCAAAGAGCCGGCACAGGCATGATGGGCCGAATGGCCTCCTTCTGCACGATCAGATTCAACGTATGTCTTAATGACTTTGTTTCCACAGTTCATGCAGGCGATGTCAGGGGCTTTGAGTGTCCTATTGGGTCTTCTAATCGTTCTCCTATCAAGATGGTACGTGAGCTTTGTCATAATGCTTGGGACCCCCTGGTGGACTGGGCTGTTTGTAAGTACATGGCACAATATTAATCTGCCCTTGAATTAAATACGACGGGTGTTAAACCAACTGACAATGTCCAACATCTGCTTCATGGCTTTGGTCAACTCCAGGCTCCAACGTTCTCCTGGCCGGTCTCACACCTTCCAACCTCCGCAAACTTCAGCTCATCCAAAACTCCCGTTAGCCCCGTATCCCAACTCGCCCCAAGTCCCCTTCGCCCATCGCTCCCACTCCTGTGCTCGCCGACCTTCACTGGCTCCCGGTCCTGCCACGCCTCGATTGTAAGATTCGCCATCCTCGTTTTCAAATCCTTCCATGGCCCTTGACCCTCTCCCTATCTCTGTATCCTCCTCCAGCCCCTACAACCCTCCCTATCTCTGTAATTTCCTCCAGCCCTACAACCCTCACTATCTCTGTAATCTCCTCCAGCCCTACAACCCTCCCTATCTCTCTAACCTCCTCCAGCCCCTACACCCCTCCCTATCTCTGTAACCTCCTCCAGCCCCTACAACCCTCCCTATCTCTGTAATTTCCTCCAGCCCCTACAACCCTCCCTATCTCTGTAATCTCCTCCAGCCCTACAACCCTCCCTATCTCTGTAATCTCCTCCAGCCCTACAACCCTCCCTATCTCTCTAACCTCCTCCAGCCCCTACACCCCTCCCTATCTCTGTAACCTCCTCCAGCCCCTACAACCCTCCCTATCTCTGTAACCTCCTCCAGCCCCTACAACCCTCCCTATCTCTGTAACCTCCTCCAGACCTACAACCCTCCCTATCTCTGTAACCTCCTCCAGCCCCTACACCCCTCCCTATCTCTGTAACCTCCTCCAGCTCCTACAACCCTCCCTATCTCTGTAACTTCCTCCAGCCCTACAACCCTCCCTATCTCTGTAACCTCCTCCAGCCCAACAACCCTCCCTATCTCTGTAACCTCCTCCAGTCCTACAATCCTCCCTATCTCTGAAACCTCCTCCAGCCCGACAACCCTCCCTAACTCTGTAACCTCCTCCAGTCCCTACAATCCTCCCTATCTCTGTAACCTCCTCCAGCCCAACAACCCTCCCTATCTCTGTAACCTCCTCCAGTCCTACAATCCTCCCTATCTCTGTAACCTCCTCCAGCCCAACAACCCTCCCTATCTCTGAAACCTCCTCCAGTCCTACAATCATCCCTATCTCTGTAACCTCCTCCAGCCCCTCAACCCTCCCTATCTCTGTAACCTCCGCCAGCCCCTACAACCCTCCCTATCTCTGTAACCTCCTCCAGCCCCTACAACCCTCCCTATCTCTGTAACCTCCTCCAGCCCTACAACCCTCCCTATCTCTGTAACCTCCTCCAGCCCTACAACCTTCCCTATCTCTGTAACCTCCTCCAGCCCTACAATCCTCCCTATCTCTGTAACCTCCTCCAGCCCCTACAACCCTCCCTGTCTCTGTAACCTCCTCCAGCCCTACAACCCTCCCTATCTCTGTAATCTCCTCCAGCCCTACAACCCTCCCTATCTCTGTAACCTCCTCCAGCCCCACAACCCTCCCTATCTCTGTAACCTCCTCCAACCGTACAACCCTCCCTATCTCTGTAACCTCCTCCAGCCCTACAACCCTCCCTATCTCTGTAACCACCTCCAGCCCGACAACCCTCCCTATCTCTGTAACCTCCTCCAGCCCTACAACCCTCCCTATCTCTGTAACCTCCTCCAGCCCAACAACCCTCCCTATCTCTGAAACCTCCTCCAGTCCTACAATCCTCCCTATCTCTGAAACCTCCTCCAGCCCTACAACCCTCCCTATCTCTGTAACCTCCTCCAGTCCCTACAATCCTCCCTATCTCTGAAACCTCCTCCAGCCCTACAACCTCCCTATCTCTGTAACCTCCTCCAGCCCCTCAACCCTCCCTATCTCTGTAACCTCCTCCAGCCCCTACAACCCTCCCTATCTCTGTAAGTTCCTCCAGCCCCTACAACCCTCCCTATCTCTGTAACCTCCTCCAGCCCTACAACCCTCCCTATCTCTGTAACCTCCTCCAGCCCTACAAACCTCCCTATCTCTGTAACCTCCTCCAGCCCTACAACCCTCCCTATCTCTGTAACCTCCTCCAGCCCCTACAACCCTCCCTATCTCTGTAACCTCCTCCAGCCCCTACAACCCTCCCTATCTCTGTAACCTCCTCCAGCCCCTACAACCCTCCCTATCTCTGTAACCTCCTCCAGCCCCTACAACCCTCCCTATCTCTGTAACCTCCTCCAGCCCCTACAACCCTCTCTATCTCTGTAACCTCCTCCAGCCCCTACAACCCTCCCTAGCTCTGTAATCTTCTCCAGCCCCTACAACCCTCCCTAGCTCTGTAATCTTCTCCAGCCCCTACAACCCTCCCTATCTCTGTAACCTCCTCCAGCCCCTACAACCCTCCCTATCTCTGTAACCTCCTCCAGCCCTACAACTCTCCCTATCTCTGTAACCTCCTCCAGCCCCTACAACCCTTCCTATCTCTGTAACCTCCTCCAGCCCTACAACCCTCCTATCTCTGTAACCTCCTCCAACCCTACAACCCTCCCTATCTCTGTAACCTCCTCCAGCCCTACAACCCTCCCTATCTCTGTAACCTCCTCCAGCCCCTACAACCCTCCCTATCTCTGTAACCTCCTCCAGCCCCTACAACCTGCCAAGATTTATGCACTCCCCCTATTCAGTCCTCTTGCACAACCCCCGATTTTAATCGCTCCACCACTGGCGGCCGTGCCTTCAGCTGCCTGGGCCCTAGACTCTGGAATTCCCTCCCCAAACCTCTCCGCCTCTCTCCTTCTTTAAGATGCTCTTTAAAAACGACCTCATTGGCCAAGGTTTTGGTCACCTGTCCTAATATCCCCTTATGTGGCTCGGTGTAAAATTTAGTTTGATAATCGCTCCTGTGAAGTGCCTTGGGATGTTTTATTATGTTAAAGGCGCTATATCAATGTACATGCGGATGTCAAGGCTAACTTGTTAGTTTTAGCTCAAGAAGGGTAATAGAAGCCATGTGGAAGGGGGTATTGTGGGGAAGGAGGAGAGGGGAGGGGAGGAGGAGATGAGGGAGGAGGGCAATGGGGAGAGGGGAGGGGAAGAAATGAAAGCGACGGGGGAAGGGGGGGAGAAGGGGAGGAATAGAGGAGGGGACAGGACGGAGACAGAGAAGTCAGTAGGAGAGGGGAAGAGGAGGAGGTAGAGTGAAGTGGATGGAGAGAATGGGAGGGGGAGAGGACAAGAGGAGGCAAGGAAGGAGGCAATGGGAGAGGAAGGGAATAGGAAGAGGGGAAGGTGGCGAAACAGAGTGAGGAAAAAGGGAAAAGGGCAGGGGAAGATCGGAGGGGGTGAGAAGGGGAGAGTGGGGAGGGAGCAATGGGACCGGAAGAGAATGAGAAGAGGGAGAACAGAGGGGGAGAGTGGAAGGGAGGGCGAATGGTCCTGACTGCAGGCAAAGTAGGAGGTGAGGGGATTATCTGTCTGTCTGTCTGTCTGTCTGTCTGTCTTTCTGTCTATCTCTCTATCTATCTCTCACTCTCTCGCTATCTATCTATCTATCTATCTATCTACCTCTCTCTCTCTCTATCCATCTCTCTAGCTATCTCTCGCTATCTAACATTCCAGACATCACACTCCAAACATCACACTCCAGACATCACAGTGCAGGCGTCACACTCCAGACGTCACAGTGCAGACGTCAAACTCCAGACGTCACACTCCAGACATCACACTCCAGACATCACAGTGCGGACGTCACACTCCAGACGTCACACTCCAGATGTCACAGTGCAGGCACTCTAGACATCACACTCCGGACGTCACAGTACGGATGTCACAGTCCAGACATCACACTCCAGATGTCACAGTGCAGGCGTCATGCTCCAGACATCATACTCCAGACATCACACTCCAGACATCACAGTGCAGACGTCACACTCCAGACGTCACACTCCAGACATCACACTCCAGACATCACAGTGCGGACGTCACACTCCAGACGTCACACTCCAGACATCACACTCCAGACATCACAGTGCGGACGTCACACTCCAGACGTCACACTCCAGACATCACACTCCAGACATCACAGTGCGGACGTCACACTCCAGACGTCACACTCCAGATGTCACAGTGCAGGCACTCTAGACATCACACTCCGGACGTCACAGTACGGATGTCACAGTCCAGACATCACACTCCAGATGTCACAGTGCAGGCGTCATGCTCCAGACATCATACTCCAGACATCACACTCCAGACATCACAGTGCGGACGTCACACTCCAGACGTCACACTCCAGATGTCACAGTGCAGGCACTCTAGACATCACACTCCAGACGTCACAGTACGGATGTCACACTCCAGACATCACACTCCAGACATCACAGTGCGGACGTCACACTCCAGGCGTCACACTCCAGACGTCACACTCCAGATGTCACAGTGCAGGCACTCTAGACATCACACTCCGGACGTCACAGTACGGATGTCACAGTGCAGGCGTCATACTCCAGACATCATACTCCAGACATCACAGTGCGGACGCCACACTCCAGACGTCACAGTGCAGGCATCACACGCCAGACATCACAGTGCAGACGTCAAACTGCAGATGTCAAACTGCAGACGTCACAGTGCAGACGTCAAACTGCAGACGTCACAGTGCAGACGTCTCACTTTGGCAGTGGTCTTAAAGGGACAGCCCGGGTTGGCAGCCTAAGGTGGTAATCAGGCTCCAGAGCGGCACAACCCATGAGCAATGCCACGGGAAGACCCACTCGGGCAGAGATTGATGTTGTATTGCTGCACGCTTGTGTGCGTGATTGTCTAATGAAAGGTGTTTCTTAAAAGTCCACAGTTGCAGGAATGCTGGCTCTCACAGTGCGAAATTCACCGCAACCTCCTTTGGTAAGTGTTGGAACGAAGAGATTAGACTGAGCGTCCCATCAGATAAATATATGATGATATAAACGTGTATTTGCCGATGCTCTCAGATGCCTGCTGTGACAGAAAGAGCTCCCTTTTTATAGAGTGCCTTTCACACCCTCAAGGGTCCAACCCGGCACTTCTTGAAGAGCAGCCACTGTTGTAATACAGGCAAAGGCAGCGGCCAATTTTTTTTCAATTCGTTCCTGGGATGTGGGCGTGGCTGGCAAGGCCGGCATTTATTGCCCATCCCTAATTGCCCCTTGAGAAGGTGGTGGTGAGCCGCCTTCTTGAACCACTGCAGTCCGTGTGGTGAAGGTACTCCCACAGTGCTGTTAGGGAGGGAGTTCCAGGATTATGACCCAGCGACGATGAAGGAACGGCCCACAGCAAGATCCCACAAAGAGCAAGGTCCCGCATAAGAGATTAGCGTGTAAAGATAAGGCACATGGGATTGGGGGTAAGGTACTGACTTGGATAGAGAACTGTTTGGCAGACAGGAAGCAAAGAGTTGGAATAAACGGGTCTTTTTCCGAGTGGCAGGCAGTGACTAGTGGGGTACCGCAGGGATCGGTCCTAGGACCCCAGCTATTCACAATATATATTAATGATCTAGACGAGGGAACTAGATGTAATATCTCCAAGTTTGCAGATGACACAAAGCTGGGTGGGCATGTGTACTGTGAGGAGGATGCCGAGAAACTCCAGTATGATTTGGACAGGTTGGGTGATTGGACAGATGCATGGCAGGTGCAATATAACATGGATAAATGCGAGGTTATCCACTTTAGTGGCAAAAACAGGAAGGCAAATTATTATCTGAATGGCAATAGATTGGGAGAAGGGGAAGTACAACGAGACCTGGGTGTCCTTGTGCACCAGTCATTGAAGGTAAGCATGCAGGTGCAGCAGGCGGTTAAGAAGGCAAATGGTATGTTGGCCCTCATAGCGAGAGGGTTTGAGTACAGGAACAAGGATGTCTTGCTGCAGTTGTACAGGGCCTTGGTAAGATCACATCTTGAGTATTGTGTGCAGTTTTGGTCGCCTTATCTGAGGAAGGATGTTCTTGCCATGGAAGGAGTGCAGCGAAGATTCACCAGGCTGATACCTGGGATGGCAGGAATGACGTATGTGGAGAGATTGGGTTGATTGGGCTTTTACTCACTGGAGTTTAGAAGAATGAGAGGGGATCTCATTGAAACTCATAAAATTCTAACAGGACTAGACAGACTAGATGCAGGAAGGATGTTCCCGATGGTCGGGGAGTCCAGAACCAGGGGTCACAGTCTAAGGATAAGGGGTAAGCCATTTATGACTGAGATGAGGAGGAATTTCTTCACCCAGAGAGTGGTGAACCTGTGGAATTCTCTACCACAGAAGGCAGTAGAGGCCAATTCATTAAATATATTCAAGAAGGAGTTGGATATATTTCTTAAGGCTAAAGGGATCAAGGGATATGGGGAGAAGGCAGGGACAAGGTACTGAATATGGATGATCAGCCATGATCTCATTGAATGGTGGAGCAGGCTCGAGGGGCCGAATGGCCTACTCCTGCTCCTATCTTCTATGTTTCTATGAATGAAGTGGTGTTGGTTGAGGGAGGAACTTGGAGATAACTAACAATTGGGAAACCAGGGATAACTAACATTTGGAGAGATTGGGAAAAGTTGGGGTTGTTCTCCTTAGAGCAGAGAAGGTTAAGGGGAGATTGACCAGAATGGTACCAGGAATGAGGGACTTCAGTTCTGTGGGGAGACTGGAGAAGCTGGGATTGTTCTCCTTAGAGCAGAGAAGGTTAAGGGGGAGATTGACCAGAATGGTACCAGGGATGAGGGACTTCAATTACGTGGAGAGACTGGAGGAGCTGGGATTGTTCTCCTTAGAGCAGAGAAGGTTAAGGGGAGATTGACCAGAATGGTACCGGGGATGAGGGACCAGTTATGTGGAGAGACTGGAGAAGCTGGGATTGTTCTCCTTAGAGCAGAGAAGGTTAAGGGGAGATTGACCAGAATGGTTCCAGGGGATGAGGGACTTCAGTTATGTGGAGAGACTGGAGAAGCTGGGATTGTTCTCCTTAGAGCAGAGAAGGTTAAGGGGAGATTGACCAGAATGGTTCCAGGGATGAGGGACTTCAGTTGTGTGGAGAGACTGGAGAAGCTGGGATTGTTCTCCTTAGAGCAGAGAAGGTTAAGGGGAGATTGACCAGAATGGTACCAGGGATGAGGGACTTCAGTTACATGGAGAGACTGGAGAAGCTGGGATTGTTCTCCTTAGAGCAGAGAAGGTTAAGGGGAGATTTAATGGAGGTGTTCAAAATCATGAGGGGTTTTGATGGACTAAATAAGGAGAAACTGTTTCCAGTGGCAGGAGGGTCGGTAACCAGAGGACACAGTTTTAAGGTGATTGGCAAACGAGGAAACATTTTGTTGTGATCTGGAACGCTCTGACTGAAAGGCTGGTGGAAGCAGATTCAATAGTAACTTTTGACAGAGGAATTGGATAAATACTTGAAGGGGAAATTGGCAGAGCTGTGGGGAAAGAGCGGGGGGGAGTGTGGGACTAATCGGATAGCTCCTTCAAAGAGCTGGCACAGGAACAATGGGCCGAATGGCCTCCTTCAGTGCTGTATCATTCTATAATTCTCAGGATGTACCGAAGCCTTCACAGCCGTTGAAATACTTTTTTTGAAGTGTCAGACATTGTTGCGATGGAGGAAACACGGCAGCCAATTTGTGCACAGCAAGCTCCCATGAGCAGCAATCTGATCATAAGCAGATAATCTGTGTTTTTAGTGGTGTTGGTGGATGGATGAATATTCGGTCCAGGAATCGGGGGGAACTTCACACGCTCTTCTTCCAATGGTGGCCGTGGGATCATTTGCATCCAATTTGAGAGGGCAGACAGGGCCTCGGTTTAACGTCTCATCCAAAAGACGGCACCTCCAACACTGCAGCGCTCCCTCAGTACTGCCGCTCCGACAGTGCAGCGCTCCCTCAGTACTGCCCTTCCGACAGTGCAGCGCTCCCTCAGTACTGCCCCTCCGACAGTGCGGCACTCCCTCAGTACTGCCCCTCCGACAGTGCAGCACTCCCTCAGTACTGCCCCTCCGACAGTGCAGCGCTCCCTCAGTTCTGCCCCTCCGACAGTGCGGCGCTCCCTCAGTACTGCCCCTCCGACAGTGCGGCACTCCGTCAGTACTGCCCCTCCGACAGTGCAGCGCTCCCTCAGTACTGCCCCTCCGACAGTGCGGCGCTCCCTCAGTACTGCCCCTCCGACACTGCGGCGCTCCCTCAGTACTGCCCCTCCGACAGTGCAGCACTCCCTCAGTACTGTCCCTCCAACAGTGCAGCGCTCCCTCAGTACTGCCCCTCCGACTGTGCAGTGCTCCCTCAGTACTGCCCCTCCGACAGTGCAGCGCTCCCTCAGTACTGCCCCTCCGACAGTGCAGCGCTCCCTCAGTACTGCCCCTCTGACAGTGCAGCTCTCCATCAGTACTGCCCCTCCGACAGTGCAGCGCTCCCTCAGTACTGCCACTCCGACAGTGCAGCGCTCCCTCAGTACTGCCCCTCCGACAGTGCAGCGCTCCCTCAGTACTGCCTCTCCGACAGTGCGGCGCTCCCTCAGTACTGCCTCTCCGACAGTGCAGCACCCGCTCAGTGCTGACCCTCCGACAGTGCGGCGCTCCCTCAGTACTGCCCCTCCGACAGTGCAGCGCTCCCTCAGTACTGCCCCTCCGACAGTGCAGCGCTCCCTCAGTACTGCCTCTCCGACACTGCAGCGCTCCCTCAGTACTGCCCCTCCGACAGTGCAGTGCTCCCTCAGTACTGCACCTCCAACAGTGCAGCACTCCCTCACTACTGCCCCTCCGGCAGTGCAGCTCTCCATCAGTACTGCCTCTCCGACAGTGCAGTACTCCCTCAGTACTGCCCCTCCGACACTGCAGCGCTCCCTCAGTACTGCCCCTCCGACAGTGCAGCTCTCCCTCAGTACTGCCCCTCCGACAGTGCAGCGCTCCCTCAGTACTGTCCCTCCGTCAGTGCAGCGCTCCCTCAGTACTGCCCCTCCGACAGTGCAGCGCTCCCTCAGTACTGCGCCTCCGACATTGCAGCGCTCCCTCAGTACTGCTCCTCCGACAGTGCAGCGCTCCCTCAGTACTGCCTCTCCGACAGTGCAGTGCTCCCTCAGTACTGCCCCTCCGACAGTGCAGCGCTCCCTCAGTACTGCCCCTCCGACAGTGCAGCGCTCCCTTAGTACTGCCTCTCTGACAGTGCAGCGCTCCCTCAGTACTGCCTCTCCAAAAGTGCAGTGCTCCCTGAGTACTGCCCCCCCGACAGTGCAGCACTCCCTCAGTACTGCCCCCCCGACAGTGCAGCGCTCCCTTAGTACTGCCTCTCCGACAGTGCAGCGCTCCCTCAGTACCGCCTCTCCGACTGTGCAGTGCTCCCTCAGTACTGCCCCCCCGACAGTGCAGCTCTCCCTCAGTACTGCCCCTCCGACAGTGCAGCGCTCCCTCAGTACTCACCCTCCGACAGTGCAGCGCTCCCTCAGTACTGCCCCTCCGACAGTGCGGCACTCCGTCAGTACTGCCCCTCCGACAGTGCAGCGCTCCCTCAGTACTGCCCCTCCGATAGTGCAGCGCTCCCTCAGTACTGCCCCTCCGACAGTGCAGCGCTCCATCAGTACTGTCCCTCCAACAGTGCAGCGCTCCCTCAGTACTGCCCCTCCAACAGTGCAGCGCTCCCTCAGTACTGCCCCTCCGACAGTGCAGCGCTCCCTCAGTACTGCCTCTCCGACAGTGCAGCGCTCCCTCAGTACTGCCTCTCCGACAGTGCGGCGCTCCCTCAGTACTGCCTCTCCGACAGTGCAGCACCCGCTCAGTACTGACCCTCCGACAGTGCGGCGCTCCCTCAATACTGCCCCTCCGACAGTGCAGCGCTCCCTCAGTACTGCCCCTCCGACAGTGCAGCGCTCCCTCAGTACTGCCTCTCCGACACTGCAGCGCTCCCTCAGTACTGCCCCTCCAACAGTGCAGCGCTCCCTCAGTACTGCCCCTCCAACAGTGCAGCACTCCCTCACTACTGCCCCTCCGGCAGTGCAGCTCTCCATCAGTACTGCCTCTCCGACAGTGCAGTACTCCCTCAGTACTGCCCCTCCGACACTGCAGCGCTCCCTCAGTACTGCCCCTCCGACAGTGCAGCTCTCCCTCAGTACTGCCCCTCCAACAGTGCAGCGCTCCCTCAGTACTGTCCCTCCGTCAGTGCAGCGCTCCCTCAGTACTGCCCCTCCGACAGTGCAGCGCTCCCTTAGTACTGCCTCTCCGACAGTGCAGCGCTCCCTCAGTACTGCCTCTCCGACTGTGCAGTGCTCCCTCAGTACTGCCCCCCCGACAGTGCAGCTCTCCCTCAGTACTGCCCCTCCGACAGTGCAGCGCTCCCTCAGTACTCACCCTCCGACAGTGCAGCACTCCCTCAGTACTGCCCCTCTGACAGTGCAGCACTCCCTCAGTACTGCCCCTCTGACAGAGCAGCGCTCCCTCAGTACTGCCCCCTCCGACAGAGCAGCACTCCCTCAGTACTGCCCCTTCCGACAGAGCAGCGCTCCCTCAGTACTGCCTCTCCGACAGTGCAGCGCTCCCTCAGTACTGCCCCTCCGACAGAGCAGCGCTCCCTCAGTACTGCCCCCTCTGACAGAGCAGCGCTCCCTCAGTACTGCCTCTCCGACAGTGCAGCTCTCCCTCAGTACTGCCCCTCCGACAGTGCAGCGCTCCCTCAGTACTGTCCCTCCGTCAGTGCAGCGCTCCCTCAGTACTGCCCCTCCGACAGTGCAGCGCTCCCTCAGTACTGCCCCTCCGACAGTGCAGCGCTCCCTCAGTACTGCCCCTCCGACAGTGCAGCGCTCCCTCAGTACTGCGCCTCCGACATTGCAGCGCTCCCTCAGTACTGCTCCTCCGACAGTGCAGCGCTCCCTCAGTACTGCCTCTCCGACAGTGCAGTGCTCCCTCAGCACTGCCCCTCCGACAGTGCAGCGCTCCCTTAGTACTGCCTCTCTGACAGTGCAGCGCTCCCTCAGTACTGCCTCTACAACAGTGCAGTGCTCCCTCAGTACTGCCCCTCCGACAGTGCAGCGCTCCCTCAGTACTGCCCCTCCGACAGTGCAGCGCTCCCTCAGTACTGCCTCTCCGACACTGCAGCGCTCCCTCAGTACTGCCCCTCCAACATTGCAGCACTCCCTCAGTACTGCCTCTCCAACAGTGCAGCACTCCCTCACTACTGCCCCTCCGGCAGTGCAGCTCTCCATCAGTACTGCCTCTCCGACAGTGCAGTACTCCCTCAGTACTGCCCCTCCGACACTGCAGAGCTCCCTCAGTACTGCCCCTCCGACAGTGCAGCTCTCCCTCAGTACTGCCCCTCCGACAGTGCAGCGCTCCCTCAGTACTGTCCCTCCGTCAGTGCAGCGCTCCCTCAGTACTGCCCCTCCGACAGTGCAGCGCTCCCTTAGTACTGCCTCTCCGACAGTGCAGCGCTCCCTCAGTACTGCCTCTCCGACTGTGCAGTGCTCCCTCAGTACTGCCCCCCGACAGTGCAGCTCTCCCTCAGTACTGCCCCTCCGACAGTGCAGCGCTCCCTCAGTACTCACCCTCCGACAGTGCAGCACTCCCTCAGTACTGCCCCTCTGACAGTGCAGCACTCCCTCAGTACTGCCCCTCTGACAGAGCAGCGCTCCCTCAGTACTGCCCCTCCGACAGAGCAGCGCTCCCTCAGTACTGCCCCTTCCGACAGAGCAGCGCTCCCTCAGTACTGCCTCTCCGACAGTGCAGCGCTCCCTCAGTACTGCCCCTCCGACAGAGCAGCGCTCCCTCAGTACTGCCCCCTCTGACAGAGCAGCGCTCCCTCAGTACTGCCTCTCCGACAGTGCAGCTCTCCCTCAGTACTGCCCCTCCGACAGTGCAGCGCTCCCTCAGTACAGTCCCTCCGTCAGTGCAGCGCTCCCTCAGTACTGCCCCTCCGACAGTGCAGCGCTCCCTCAGTACTGCCCCTCCGACAGTGCAGCGCTCCCTCAGTACTGCCCCTCCGACAGTGCAGCGCTCCCTCAGTACTGCGCCTCCGACATTGCAGCGCTCCCTCAGTACTGCCCCTCCGACAGTGCAGCGCTCCCTCAGTACTGCCTCTCCGACAGTGCAGTGCTCCCTCAGCACTGCCCCTCCGACAGTGCAGCGCTCCCTCAGTACTGCCCCTCCGACAGTGCAGCGCTCCCTTAGTACTGCCTCTCTGACAGTGCAGCGCTCCCTCAGTACTGCCTCTCCAACAGTGCAGTGCTCCCTCAGTACTGCCCCCCCCGACAGTGCAGCACTCCCTCAGTACTGCCCCCCCGACAGTGCAGCGCTCCCTTAGTACTGCCTCTCCGACAGTGCAGCGCTCCCTCAGTACTGCCTCTCCGACTGTGCAGTGCTCCCTCAGTACTGCCCCCCCGACAGTGCAGCTCTCCCTCAGTACTGCCCCTCCGACAGTGCAGCGCTCCCTCAGTACTCACCCTCCGACAGTGCAGCGCACCCTCAGTACTGCCCCTCCGACAGTGCGGCACTCCGTCAGTACTGCCCCTCCGACAGTGCAGCGCTCCCTCAGTACTGCCCCTCCGATAGTGCAGCGCTCCCTCAGTACTGCCCCTCCGACAGTGCAGCGCTCCCTCAGTACTGTCCCTCCGACAGTGCAGCGCTCCCTCAGTACATCCCCTCCGACAGTGCAGCGCTCCCTCAGTACTGCCCCTCCGACAGTGCAGCTCTCCCTCAGTACTGCCCCTCCAACAGTGCAGCGCTCCCTCAGTACTGCCCCTCCGACAGTGCAGCGCTCCCTCAGTACTGCCTCTCCGACAGTGCAGCGCTCCCTCAGTACTGCCTCTCCGACAGTGCGGCGCTCCCTCAGTACTGCCTCTCCGACAGTGCAGCACCCGCTCAGTACTGACCCTCCGACAGTGCGGCGCTCCCTCAGTACTGCCCCTCCGACAGTGCAGCGCTCCCTCAGTACTGCCCCTCCGACAGTGCAGCGCTCCCTCAGTACTGCCTCTCCGACACTGCAGCGCTCCCTCAGTACTGCCCCTCCAACAGTGCAGCGCTCCCTCAGTACTGCCCCTCCAACAGTGCAGCACTCCCTCACTACTGCCCCTCCGGCAGTGCAGCTCTCCATCAGTACTGCCTCTCCGACAGTGCAGTACTCCCTCAGTACTGCCCCTCCGACACTGCAGCGCTCCTCATTACTGCCCCTCCGACAGAGCAGCTCTCCCTCAGTACTGCCCCTCCGACAGTGCAGCGCTCCCTCAGTACTGTCCCTCCGTCAGTGCAGCGCTCCCTCAGTACTGCCCCTCCGACAGTGCAGCGCTCCCTCAGTCCTGCCCCTCCGACAGTGCAGTGCTCCCTCAGTACTGCCCCTCCGACAGTGCAGCGCTCCCTCAGTACTGCGCCTCCGACAGTGCAGCGCTCCCTCAGTACTGCCCCTCCGACAGTGCAGCGCTCCCTTAGTACTGCCTCTCCGACAGTGCAGCGCTCCCTCAGTACTGCCTCTCCAACAGTGCAGTGCTCCCTCAGTACTGCCCCCCCGACAGTGCAGCACTCCCTCAGTACTGCCCCCCCGACTGTGCAGCGCTCCCTTAGTACTGCCTCTCCGACAGTGCAGCGCTCCCTCAGTACTGCCTCTCCGACTGTGCAGTGCTCCCTCAGTACTGCCCCCCCGACAGTGCAGCTCTCCCTCAGTACTGCCCCTCCGACAGTGCAGCGCTCCCTCAGTACTCACCCTCCGACAGTGCAGCACTCCCTCAGTACTGCCCCTCTGACAGTGCAGCACTCCCTCAGTACTGTCCCTCTGACAGAGCAGCGCTCCCTCAGTACTGCCCCCTCCGACAGAGCAGCGCTCCCTCAGTACTGCCCCTTCCGACAGAGCAGCGCTCCCTCAGTACTGCCTCTCCGACAGTGCAGCGCTCCCTCAGTACTGCCCCTCCGACAGAGCAGCGCTCCCTCAGTACTGCCCCCTCTGACAGAGCAGCGCTCCCTCAGTACTGCCTCTCCGACAGTGCAGCACTCCCTCAGTACTGCCCCTCCGACAGTGCAGCGCTCCCTCAGTACAGTCCCTCCGTCAGTGCAGCGCTCCCTCAGTACTGCCCCTCCGACAGTGCAGCGCTCCCTCAGTACTGCCCCTCCGACAGTGCAGCGCTCCCTCAGTACTGCCCCTCCGACAGTGCAGCGCTCCCTCAGTACTGCGCCTCCGACATTGCAGCGCTCCCTCAGTACTGCCCCTCCGACAGTGCAGCGCTCCCTCAGTACTGCCTCTCCGACAGTGCAGTGCTCCCTCAGCACTGCCCCTCCGACAGTGCAGCGCTCCCTCAGTACTGCCCCTCCGACAGTGCAGCGCTCCCTTAGTACTGCCTCTCTGACAGTGCAGCGCTCCCTCAGTACTGCCTCTCCAACAGTGCAGTGCTCCCTCAGTACTGCCCCCCCCGACAGTGCAGCACTCCCTCAGTACTGCCCCCCCGACAGTGCAGCGCTCCCTTAGTACTGCCTCTCCGACAGTGCAGCGCTCCCTCAGTACTGCCTCTCCGACTGTGCAGTGCTCCCTCAGTACTGCCCCCCCGACAGTGCAGCTCTCCCTCAGTACTGCCCCTCCGACAGTGCAGCGCACCCTCATTACTGCCCCTCCGACAGTGCGGCACTCCGTCAGTACTGCCCCTCCGACAGTGCAGCGCTCCCTCAGTACTGCCCCTCCGATAGTGCAGCGCTCCCTCAGTACTGCCCCTCCGACAGTGCAGCGCTCCCTCAGTACTGTCCCTCCAACAGTGCAGCGCTCCCTCAGTACTGCCCCTCCGACAGTGCAGCGCTCCCTCAGTACTGCCCCTCCGACAGTGCAGCTCTCCCTCAGTACTGCCCCTCCAACAGTGCAGCGCTCCCTCAGTACTGCCCCTCCGACAGTGCAGCGCTCCCTCAGTACTGCCTCTCCGACAGTGCAGCGCTCCCTCAGTACTGCCTCTCCGACAGTGCGGCGCTCCCTCAGTACTGCCTCTCTGACAGTGCAGCACCCGCTCAGTACTGACCCTCCGACAGTGCGGCGCTCCCTCAGTACTGCCCCTCCGACAGTGCAGCGCTCCCTCAGTACTGCCCCTCCGACAGTGCAGCGCTCCCTCAGTACTGCCTCTCCGACACTGCAGCGCTCCCTCAGTACTGCCCCTCCAACAGTGCAGCGCTCCCTCAGTACTGCCCCTCCAACAGTGCAGCACTCCCTCACTACTGCCCCTCCGGCAGTGCAGCTCTCCATCAGTACTGCCTCTCCGACAGTGCAGTACTCCCTCAGTACTGCCCCTCCGACACTGCAGCGCTCCTCATTACTGCCCCTCCGACAGAGCAGCTCTCCCTCAGTACTGCCCCTCCGACAGTGCAGCGCTCCCTCAGTACTGTCCCTCCGTCAGTGCAGCGCTCCCTCAGTACTGCCCCTCCGACAGTGCAGCGCTCCCTCAGTCCTGCCCCTCCGACAGTGCAGTGCTCCCTCAGTACTGCCCCTCCGACAGTGCAGCACTCCCTCAGTACTGCGCCTCCGACAGTGCAGCGCTCCCTCAGTACTGCCCCTCCGACAGTGCAGCGCTCCCTTAGTACTGCCTCTCCGACAGTGCAGCGCTCCCTCAGTACTGCCTCTCCAACAGTGCAGTGCTCCCTCAGTACTGCCCCCCCGACAGTGCAGCACTCCCTCAGTACTGCCCCCCCGACAGTGCAGCGCTCCCTTAGTACTGCCTCTCCGACAGTGCAGCGCTCCCTCAGTACTGCCTCTCCGACTGTGCAGTGCTCCCTCAGTACTGCCCCCCCGACAGTGCAGCTCTCCCTCAGTACTGCCCCTCCGACAGTGCAGCGCTCCCTCAGTACTCACCCTCCGACAGTGCAGCACTCCCTCAGTACTGCCCCTCTGACAGTGCAGCACTCCCTCAGTACTGTCCCTCTGACAGAGCAGCGCTCCCTCAGTACTGCCCCCTCCGACAGAGCAGCGCTCCCTCAGTACTGCCCCTTCCGACAGAGCAGCTCTCCCTCAGTACTGCCTCTCCGACAGTGCAGCGCTCCCTCTGTACTGCCCCTCCGACAGAGCAGCGCTCCCTCAGTACTGCCCCCTCTGACAGAGCAGCGCTCCCTCAGTACTGCCTCTCCGACAGTGCAGCGCTCCCTCAGTACTGACTCTCCGATAGTGCGGCGCTCCCTCAGTACTGCCCCCTCTGACAGAGCAGCGCTCCCTCAGTACTGCCCCCTCCGACAGAGCAGCGCTCCCTCAGTACTGGCCCTCCGACAATGCAGCGCTCCCTCAGGCGGGCACGCAGTTTGTGGGATCTTACTTTTCACCAAGTGAGCCCTTCCAAAAAAATCAGTTCATCGGCTGTGAAGAGCTTTTGGGCTGAGGCTGTGGAAGGCGCTATAGAACGGAATTCCTTTTAAAAGTGAATCACAAGAGCTTTGAAATGTGGTTTCCTCCGCAGACCATCGCCTGTTTAATCATGAACATCATCAACAGCTTGGCCTGCCTCCCCGCCATCATTCTCTACGCCTTGACGATTGAATTCTACTCTTGTTATGGCTACTACTGCTACCACTCCAGACGGACTGTGAGTAGGAATGTCTGATCTGCGTCGAGATAGAGACAGAAAGCCGGGGTTGCTGGTGTCCCCGGTAACGCTCACGGCCCCTTTGCCTTCAGTGGGCGGCTCGGTCACGGCGCCTGTCACACCCGCTGTTCATGCTTTGCTCCAGGGGTGGCGCTGCAGGCTGGCCTCAGCCCGTTACAGCTTCCTGCCTCGCCGGGCGACTGGCTGGTGTTGCTGGGTAACCGGGGTTGGGGGGGGGGCGGCGGAGGTGACTGAGGTGAGTTAACCAGTCGCAGCCCGAGATTCCTGCGGTACCGAGTGACTGCCCGCCGCCCGGTGCTTGGGGTTGGGGGCGGGGTTTATCGGATGAGCTTCCCGACCCGGGAGCGAGCCTGTCCCAAATCTCAGTCCTGGACCATCCATCCCTCATCATCCCAGTATTCCCGCCTCCTTCTGACATCATCCCAGTAACCCCGCCTCCTTGTGACATCAACCCAGTAATCCCGCCTCCTTGTGACAGCATCCCAGTAATCCCGCCTCCTTCTGACATCATCCCAGTAATCCCGCCTCCTTCTGACATCATCCCAGTAATCCCGCCTCCTTCTGACATCATCCCACTAACCCCGCCTCCTTCTGACATCATCCCAGTAACCCCGCCTCCTTCTGACATCATCCCAGTAACCCCGCCTCCTTCTGACATCATCCCAGTAACCCCGCCTCCTTCTGACATCATCCCAGTAATCCTGCCTCCTTGTGACATCATCCCAGTAACCCCGCCTCCTTCTGACATCATCCCACTAACCCCGCCTCCTTCTGACATCATCCCAGTAACCCTGCCTCCTTCTGACATCATCCCAGTAACCCCGCCTCCTTCTGACATCATCCCAGTAACCCCGCCTCCTTCTGACATCATCCCAGTAACCCCGCCTCCTTCTGACATCATCCCAGTAACCCCGCCTCCTTCTGACATCATCCCAGTAACCCCGCCTCCTTGTGACATCATCCCAGTAATCCTGCCTCCTTGTGACATCATCCCATCAGTCCCGCCTCCTTGAGTGCCATCATCCCATCAGTCCCCCCTCCTTGAATGACATCATCCCAGTAACCACGCCTCCTTGTGACATCATCCCAGTAACCCCGCCTCCTTCTGACATCATCCCAGTAATCCCGCCTCATTCTGACATCATCCCAGTAATCCCGCCTCCTTCTGACATCATCCCAATAACCCCGCCTCCTTCTGACATCATCCCAGTAATCCTGCCTCCTTGTGACATCATCCCAGTAGTCCCGCCTCCTTGTGACATCATCCCAGTAATCCCGCCTCCTTGTGACATCATCCCAGTAATCCCGACTCCTTGTGACATCATCCCAGTAATCCCGCCTCCTTCTGACATCATCCCAGTAATCCTACTTGCTTGTGACATCATCCCAGTAACCCCGCCTCCTTCTGACATCATCCCAGTAATCCCGCCTCCTTCTGACATCATCCCAGTAATCCCGCCTCCTTCTGACATCTTCCCAGTAATCCCGCCTCCTTCTGACATCATCCCAGTAATCCCGCCTCCTTCTGACATCTTCCCAGTAATCCCGCCTCCTTCTGACATCATCCCAGTAATCCCGCCTCCTTCTGACATCATCCCAGTAATCCCGCCTCCTTCTGACATCATCCCACTAACCCCGCCTCCTTCTGACATCCTCCCAGTAACCCCGACTCCTGCTCACATCATCCCAGTAACCCCGCCTCCTTCTGACATCATCCCAGTAACCCCGCCTCCTTGTGACATCATCCCAGTAATCCTACCTCCTTGTGACAACGTCCCAGTAACCCCGCCTCCTTCTGACATCATCCCACTAACCCCGCCTCCTTCTGACATCATCCCAGTAACCCTGCCTCCTTCTGACATCATCCCAGTAACCCCGCCTCCTTCTGACATCATCCCAGTAACCCCGCCTCCTTCTGACATCATCCCAGTAATCCTGCCTCCTTGTGACCTCATCCCAATAATCCTGCCTCCTTGTGACATCATCCCAGTAACCCCGCCTCCTTCTGACATCATCCCAGTAACCCCGCCTCCTTCTGACATCATCCCAGTAACCCCGCCTCCTTCTGACATCATCCCAGTAACCCCGCCTCCTTCTGACATCATCCCAGTAACCCCGCCTCCTTGTGACATCATCCCAGTAATCCTGCCTCCTTGTGACATCATCCCATCAGTCCCGCCTCCTTGAGTGACATCATCCCATCAGTCCCCCCTCCTTGAATGACATCATCCCAGTAACCCCGCCTCCTTGTGACGTCATCCCAGTAACCCCGCCTGCTTCTGACATCATCCCAGTAATCCCGCCTCATTCTGACATCATCCCAGTAATCCCGCCTCCTTCTGACATCATCCCAATAACCCCGCCTCCTTCTGACATCATCCCAGTAATCCTGCCTCCTTGTGACATCATCCCAGTAATCCCGCCTCCTTGTGACATCATCCCAGTAATCCCGCCTCCTTGTGACATCATCCCAGTAATCCCGCCTCCTTGTGACATCATCCCAGTAATCCCGCCTCCTTCTGACATCATCCCAGTAATCCTACTTGCTTGTGACATCATCCCAGTAACCCCGCCTCCTTCTGACATCATCCCAGTAATCCCGCCTCCTTCTGACATCATCCCAGTAATCCCGCCTCCTTCTGACATCTTCCCAGTAATCCCGCCTCCTTCTGACATCATCCCAGTAATCCCGCCTCCTTCTGACACCATCCCAGTAATCCGCCTCCTTCTGACATCATCCCAGTAATCCCGCCTCCTTCTGACATCATCCCACTAACCCCGCCTCCTTCTGACATCATCCCAGTAACCCCGCCTTCTTCTGACATCATCCCAGTAACCCCGCCTCCTTCTGACATCATCCCAGTAACCCCGCCTCCTTGTGACATCATCCCAGTAATCCTGCCTCCTTGTGACATCATCCCAGTAACCCCGCCTCCTTCTGACATCATCCCACTAACCCCGCCTCCTTCTGACATCATCCCAGTAACCCTGCCTCCTTCTGACATCATCCCAGTAACCCCGCCTCCTTCTGACATCATCCCAGTAACCCCGCCTCCTTCTGACATCATCCCAGTAATCCTGCCTCCTTGTGACCTCATCCCAATAATCCTGCCTCCTTGTGACATCATCCCAGTAACCCCGCCTCCTTCTGACATCATCCCAGTAACCCCGCCTCCTTCTGACACCATCCCAGTAACCCCGCCTCCTTCTGACATCATCCCAGTAACCCCGCCTCCTTCTGACATCATCCCAGTAACCCCGCCTCCTTGTGACATCATCCCAGTAATCCTGCCTCCTTGTGACATCATCCCATCAGTCCCGCCTCCTTGAGTGACATCATCCCATCAGTCCCCCCTCCTTGAATGACATCATCCCAGTAACCCCGCCTCCTTGTGACATCATCCCAATAACCCCGCCTCCTTCTGACATCATCCCAGTAATCCCACCTCATTCTGACATCATCCCAGTAATCCCGCCTCCTTCTGACATCATCCCAATAACCCCGCCTCCTTCTGACATCATCCCAGTAATCCTGCCTCCTTGTGACATCATCCCAGTAATCCCGCCTCCTTGTGACATCATCCCAGTAATCCTACCTCCTTCTGACATCATCCCAGTAATCCCGCCTCCTTGTGACATCATCCCAGTAATCCCGCCTCCTTCTGACATCATCCCAGTAATCCTACTTGCTTGTGACATCATCCCAGTAACCCCGCCTCCTTCTGACATCATCCCAGTAATCCCGCCTCCTTCTGACATCATCCCAGTAATCCCGCCTCCTTCTGACATCTTCCCAGTAATCCCGCCTCCTTCTGACATCATCCCAGTAATCCCGCCTCCTTCTGACATCTTCCCAGTAATCCCGCCTCCTTCTGACATCATCCCAGTAATCCCGCCTCCTTCTGACATCATCCCAGTAATCCCGCCTCCTTCTGACATCATCCCACTAACCCCGCCTCCTTCTGACATCATCCCAGTAACCCCGCCTCCTTCTGACATCATCCCAGTAACCCCGCCTCCTTCTGACATCTTCCCAGTAACCCCGCCTCCTTGTGACATCATCCCAGTAATCCTACCTCCTTGTGACAACGTCCCAGTAACCCCGCCTCCTTCTGACATCATCCCACTAACCCGCCTCCTTCTGACATCATCCCAGTAACCCTGCCTCCTTCTGACATCATCCCAGTAACCCCGCCTCCTTCTGACATCATCCCAGTAACCCCGCCTCCTTGTGACCTCATCCCAATAATCCTGCCTCCTTGTGACATCATCCCAGTAACCCCGCCTCCTTCTGACATCATCCCAGTAACCCCGCCTCCTTCTGACATCATCCCAGTAACCCCGCCTCCTTCTGACATCATCCCAGTAACCCCGCCTCCTTCTGACATCATCCCAGTAACCCCGCCTCCTTGTGACATCATCCCAGTAATCCTGCCTCCTTGTGACATCATCCCATCAGTCCCGCCTCCTTGAGTGACATCATCCCATCAGTCCCCCCTCCTTGAATGACATCATCCCAGTAACCCCGCCTCCTTGTGACGTCATCCCAGTAACCCCGCCTCCTTCTGACATCATCCCAGTAATCCCGCCTCATTCTGACATCATCCCAGTAATCCCGCCTCCTTCTGACATCATCCCAATAACCCCGCCTCCTTCTGACATCATCCCAGTAATCCTGCCTCCTTGTGACATCATCCCAGTAATCCTGCCTCCTTGTGACATCATCCCAGTAATCCCGCCTCCTTGTGACATCATCCCAGTAATCCCGCCTCCTTGTGACATCATCCCAGTAATCCCGCCTCCTTCTGACATCATCCCAGTAATCCTACTTGCTTGTGACATCATCCCAGTAACCCCGCCTCCTTCTGACATCATCCCAGTAATCCCGCCTCCTTCTGACATCATCCCAGTAATCCCGCCTCCTTCTGACATCTTCCCAGTAATCCCGCCTCCTTCTGACATCATCCCAGTAATCCCGCCTCCTTCTGACATCTTCCCAGTAATCCCGCCTCCTTCTGACATCATCCCAGTAATCCCGCCTCCTTCTGACATCATCCCAGTATTCCCGCCTCCTTCTGACATCATCCCAGTAATCCCACCTCCTTCTGACATCATCCCAGGCCTCCTTGTGACAACATCCCAGTAATCCCACCTCTTTCTGACATCATCCCAGTAATCCCGCCTCCTTCTGAAATCATCCCAGTAATCCCACCTCCTTCTGACATCATCCCAGGCCTCCTTGTGACAACATCCCAGTAATCCCGCCTCTTTCTGACAACATCCCAGTAATCCCGCCTCTTTCTGACATCATCCCAGTAATCCCGCCTGTTTCTGACATCATCCCAGTAATCCTGCCTCCTTCTGACATCATCCCAGTAATCCTGCCTCCTTCTGACATCATCCCAGCAATCCCTCCCCTTTGAGTGACATCATCCCATCAGTCCCACCTGGTTGAGTGACATCATCCCATCAGTTCCCCTCCTTGAGTGATATGATTCCACCCGCCCCACCTCTTTATGACATCATCCCATCAGTTATGCTCTTTGTGACATCATCCCAGTAATCCTGCCTCCTGGTGACATCACCCTTGGACTCCCACCTCTTTGTGACATCATCCCAGTGATCCCACCTGTTTCTGACATCAATCCAGGAATCCTGCCTGCTTGTGACATCATTCCAGTAATCTCGCCTCCTTGAGTGACATCATCACGTCAGTCCCGCCTCCTGGAGTGACATCATCCAATCAGTCCCCCTCCTGGAGTGACATCATCCAATCAGTCCCCCTCCTTGAGTGACATCATCCCATCAGTCCCCACTCCTTGTGTGACATCATCCCATCAGTCCCCCCTCCTTGAGTGACATCATCCCATCAGTCCCGCCTCCTTGTGTGACATCATCCAATCAGTCCCCCTCCTGGAGTGACATCATCCCATCAGTCCCCCCTCCTTGAGTGACATCATCCCATCAGTCCCGCCTCCTTGAGTGACATCATTCCATCAGTCCCCCTCCTTGAGTGACATCATCCCATCAGCCACATAAGGAGATATCAGGACAGGTCAAAGAGGCAGGTTTTAAGGATCATCTTAAAGGTGGAGAGAGAGGGAGGCAGAGAGATTTGGGAAGGGAGTTCTTGAGTTTAGGGGCCCAGGCAACTGAAGGCACGGCCGCCAATGGTGGAGCGATTAAAGCCAGGGACGGGCAAGAGGCCAGAATTGGAGGAGCGCAGCGATCTCGGAGGGCTGTAGGAGGTTAGAAAGACTGGGACTTGGGGTGAGGGGGTTGTGGGGGATGAGGGTGCAACGAGGGCCACGGAGGGATTTGAACACAAGGAGGGAGATCTTTACAGTAAAGGTTTGCCGGACTGGGTGCCAATGTAGGTCGGCGGGCGGGGCGGGTGAGGGGTGAACGGGACTTGGTGCGAGTTGGGATACGGGCACGATGAGGGTTTCAGCAGGAGATGGGCTGGGGCAGGGGTCGGACACGGGCGATGCTACGGAGGTGGAGGTAGGCGGTCCTGGGGAAGGTGCGGGCTCCGGCGAGAGCGCACGTTAGGCAACCCGCTTGCCATCTGCCCCTTGGACAAATCTTCCCCCCACCCCCAGCGCCTACACGTCAACATCCTCAGCGAGCGGGGTCGCCGATCGGCTTTGAGACGTCCCGTCAAGATGGCGGACGGCGCGCGGTGAATTCGATGTATTCCCTAAATGGTGAAAGATTGGGGAATGCAGATGCTCAAAGGGACCTGGGTGTCCTTGTACACGAGTCACTCAAAGTGAATGTGCAGGTGCAGCAAGCCATTAGGAAGGCAAATGGTATGCTGGCCTTCATTACAAGAGGATTTGAGTACAGGAGTTAAGAAGTCTTACTCCAATTATATAGGGCCTTGGTGAGACCACACCTGGAGTACTGTGTACAATTTTGGTCTCCTTACCTAAGGAAGGATATACTTGCCATAGAGGGAGTGCAACGAAGGTTCACGAGATTGATTCCTGGGATGGCGGGACTGTCGTACGAGAAGCGATTGAGTAAACTAGGCCTGTATTCTCTTGAATTCAGAAGAATGAGAGGGGATCTCATTGAAACATACAAAATTATCACAGGGCTTGATAGGGTGGATGCTGGGAGAATGTTTCCCTTGGCTGGGGAGTCTAGAACCAGGGGCCACAGCCTCAGGATAAAGGGTCGGCCATTCAGGACTGAGATGAGAAGAAATTTCTTCACTCAGAGGGTGGTGAATCTTTGAAATTCTCTACCCCAGAGCGCTGTGGAGGCTCAGTCATTGGGTATATTCAAAACAGAAGTCGGTAGATTTCTGACTAGTGAGGGCATCAAGGGATATGGCGATAGGGCCAGTGAATGGAGTTGAGGCAGAAGATCAGCCATGATCTCATTGAAGGGCGGAGCAGGCTCGAAGGGCCGAATGGCCAACTCCTGCTCCTATTGCTTATGATGTTCTTATGATGGGCATGCACCAGCCACTCACCGCGTCTCCGCTCCATGTTGTCTGTTCCCCAGAGGATCATCTCCGCCCTCATGGTCTTCCTCTTACTGAACTGCCTCTTCACGCTGGTCATCTCAGTCATGGTGGCGATCAACAACTGTAAGAAGCTTCGGTGCTGCACGGCCAGCCAGTCGATGGTGAGTGGCCCACACGCAGGGCTTCGAGGGTGCAGACAGCGGGAGGTGGAGGCACACAGGCCTTCGAGGGATGGACAGCGGGAGGTGGAGGCACACAGGCCTTCGAGGGATGGATAGTGGGAGGTGGAGACACGCAGGCCTTCGAGGGGTGGACAGTGGGAGGTGGAGGCACACAGGCCTTTGAGGGGTGGACAGCGGGAGGTGGAGCCACACAGGCCTTCGAGGGATGGACAGCGGGAGGTGGAGACACACAGGCCTTCGAGGGATGGACAGTGGGAGGTGGAGCCACACAGGCCTTCGAGGGATGGACAGCGGGAGGTGGAGACACACAGGCCTTCGAGGGATGGACAGCGGGAGGTGGAGCCACACAGGCCTTCGAGGGATGGACAGCGGGAGGTGGAGGCACACAGGCCTTCGGGGGATGGACAGCGGGAGGTGGAGCCACACAGGCCTTCGAGGGGTGGACAGCGGGAGGTGGAGGCACACAGGGCTTCGGGGGGTGGACAGTGGGAGGTGGAGGCACGCAGGGCTTCGAGGGGCAGACAGCGGGAGGTGGAGACACACAGGCCTTCGAGCGATGGACAGCGGGAGGTGGAGGCACACAGGCCTTCGAGGGATGGACAGTGGGAGGTGGAGACACACAGGCCTTCGGGGGGTGGACAGCGGGAGGTGGAGGCACACAGGCCTTCGAGGGGCGGACAGCGGGAGGTGGAGGCACACAGGCCTTCGAGGGGCGGACAGCGGGAGGTGGAGGCACACAGGCCTTCGAGGGGCAGACAGCGGGAGGTGGAGGCACACAGGCCTTCGAGGGATGGACAGCGGGAGGTGGAGACACACAGGCCTTCGAGGGATGGACTGCGGGAGGTGGAGCCACACAGGGCTTCGAGGGGTGGACAGCGGGAGGTGGAGGCACACAGGCCTTCGAGGGATGGACAGTGGGAGGTGGAGGCACACAGGCCTTCGAGGGATGGACAGCGGGAGGTGGAGGCACACAGGCCTTCGAGGGATGGACAGCGGGAGGTGGAGACACGCAGGGCTTCGAGGGATGGACAGCGGGAGGTGGAGGCACACAGGCCTTCGAGGGATGGACAGCGGGAGGTGGAGACACACAGGCCTTCGAGGGATGGACAGCGGGAGGTGGAGGCACGCAGGCCTTCGAGGGGCAGACAGCGGGAGGTGGAGGCACACAGGCCTTCGAGGGATGGACAGCGGGAGGTGGAGACACACAGGCCTTCGAGGGATGGACAGCGGGAGGTGGAGACACTCAGGCCTTCGAGGGATGGACAGCGGGAGGTGGAGCCACACAGGGCTTCGAGGGGTGGACAGTGGGAGGTGGAGACACACAGGCCTTCGAGGGGCGGACAGCGGGAGGTGGAGGCACACAGGCCTTCGAGGGATGGACAGCGGGAGGTGGAGGCACACAGGCCTTCGAGGGATGGACAGCGGGAGGTGGAGGCACACAGGCCTTCGAGGGATGGACAGCGGGAGGTGGAGGCACACAGGCCTTCGAGGGATGGACAGTGGGAGGTGGAGACACACAGGCCTTCGAGGGATGGACAGCGGGAGGTGGAGACACACAGGCCTTCGAGGGATGGACAGCGGGAGGTGGAGGCACACAGGCCTTCGAGGGATGGACAGCGGGAGGTGGAGACACACAGGCCTTCGAGGGGCAGACAGCGGGAGGTGGAGACACACAGGCCTTCGGGGGGTGGACAGTGGGAGGTGGAGACACACAGGCCTTCGAGGGATGGACAGCGGGAGGTGGAGACACACAGGCCTTCGAGGGATGGACAGCGGGAGGTGGAGACACACAGGCCTTCGAGGGGCAGACAGCGGGAGGTGGAGACACACAGGCCTTCGAGGGATGGACAGCGGGAGGTGGAGACACACAGGCCTTCGAGGGATGGACAGTGGGAGGTGGAGACACGCAGGGCTTCGAGCGTTGGACAGTGGGAGGTGGAGACACACAGGCCTTCGAGCGATGGACAGCGGGAGGTGGAGACACACAGGCCTTCGAGGGGCGGACAGCGGGAGGTGGAGACACACAGGCCTTCGAGGGATGGACAGCGGGAGGTGGAGACACACAGGCCTTCGAGGGGCGGACAGCGGGAGGTGGAGACACACAGGCCTTCGAGGGGCAGACAGCGGGAGGTGGAGACACACAGGCCTTCGAGGGATGGACAGCGGGAGGTGGAGGCACACAGGGCTTCGAGGGATGGGCAGCGGGAGGTGGAGACACACAGGGCTTCGAGCGATGGACAGCGGGAGGTGGAGGTACGCAGGCCTTCGAGTGATGGGCAGCGGGAGGTGGAGGCACACAGGCCTTCGAGGGACGGACAGCGGGAGGTGGAGACACACAGGCCTTCGAGGGGCAGACAGCGGGAGGTGGAGGCACACAGGGCTTCGAGGGATGGGCAGCGGGAGGTGGAGACACACAGGGCTTCAAGGGATGGGCAGCGGGAGGTGGAGACACACAGGCCTTCGAGGGATGGGCAGCGGGAGGTGGAGGCACACAGGCCTTCGAGGGATGGACAGCGGGAGGTGGAGGCACACAGGCCTTCGAGGGGTGGACAGTGGGAGGTGGAGACACACAGGCCTTCGAGCGATGGACAGCGGGAGCTGGAGGCACACAGGCCTTCGAGGGATGGACAGCGGGAGGTGGAGACACACAGGCCTTCGAGGGATGGACAGCGGGAGGTGGAGGCACACAGGCCTTCGAGGGATGGACAGCGGGAGGTGGAGACACACAGGCCTTCGAGGGATGGACAGCGGGAGGTGGAGACACACAGGCCTTCGAGGGATGGACAGCGGGAGGTGGAGGCACACAGGCCTTCGAGGGGTGGGCAGCGGGAGGTGGAGACACACAGGCCTTCGAGGGGTGGACAGCGGGAGGTGGAGGCACACAGGCCTTCGAGGGATGGACAGTGGGAGGTGGAGACACACAGGCCTTCGAGGGACGGACAGCGGGAGGTGGAGGCACACAGGCCTTCGAGCGATGGGCAGCGGGAGGTGGAGACACACAGGCCTTCGAGGGATGGGCAGCGGGAGGTGGAGGCACACAGGCCTTCGAGGGATGGACAGCGGGAGGTGGAGGCACACAGGCCTTCGAGCGATGGACAGCGGGAGCTGGAGGCACACAGGCCTTCGAGGGATGGGCAGCGGGAGGTGGAGGCACACAGGCCTTCGAGGGACGGACAGCGGGAGGTGGAGGCACACAGGCCTTCGAGCGATGGACAGTGGGAGGTGGAGACACACAGGCCTTCGAGGGATGGACAGCGGGAGGTGGAGGCACACAGGCCTTCGAGCGATGGACAGTGGGAGGTGGAGGCACACAGGCCTTCGAGCGATGGACAGTGGGAGGTGGAGGCACACAGGCCTTCGAGCGATGGACAGTGGGAGGTGGAGGCACACAGGCCTTCGAGGGATGGACAGCGGGAGGTGGAGGCACACAGGCCTTCGAGGGATGGACAGCGGGAGGTGGAGGCACACAGGCCTTCGAGGGGCAGACAGCGGGAGGTGGAGGCACACAGGCCTTCGAGGGGTGGACAGCGGGAGGTGGAGACACACAGGCCTTCGAGGGGCGGACAGCGGGAGGTGGAGGCACACAGGCCTTCGAGGGATGGACAGCGGGAGGTGGAGACACACAGGCCTTCGAGCGATGGACAGCGGGAGGTGGAGCCACACAGGGCTTCGAGGGATGGACAGCGGGAGGTGGAGACACACAGGCCTTCGAGGGGCGGACAGTGGGAGGTGGAGACACACAGGCCTTCGAGGGATGGACAGCGGGAGGTGGAGACACACAGGCCTTCGAGGGATGGACAGCGGGAGGTGGAGACACACAGGCCTTCGAGCGATGGACAGCGGGAGGTGGAGGCACACAGGCCTTCGAGGGATGGACAGCGGGAGGTGGAGACACACAGGCCTTCGAGGGATGGACAGCGGGAGGTGGAGACACACAGGCCTTCGAGGGATGGACAGCGGGAGGTGGAGACACACAGGCCTTCGAGGGGCGGACAGTGGGAGGTGGAGACACACAGGCCTTCTAGGGATGGACAGTGGGAGGTGGAGGCACACAGGCCTTCGAGGGATGGACAGCGGGAGGTGGAGACACACAGGCCTTCGAGGGGCGGACAGTGGGATGTGGAGACACACAGGCCTTCGAGGGATGGACAGTGGGAGGTGGAGGCACACAGGCCTTCGAGGGATGGGCAGCGGGTGGTGGAGACACACAGGCCTTCGAGGGATGGACAGCGGGAGGTGGAGACACACAGGCCTTCGAGGGATGGACAGCGGGAGGTGGAGACACACAGGCCTTCGAGGGATGGACAGCAGGAGGTGGAGACACACAGGCCTTCGAGGGATGGACAGCGGGAGGTGGAGGCACACAGGGCTTCGAGGGACGGACAGCGGGAGGTGGAGACACACAGGGCTTCGAGGGGCGGACAGCGGGAGGTGGAGACACACAGGCCTTCGAGGGATGGACAGCGGGAGGTGGAGACACACAGGCCTTCGAGGGATGGACAGCGGGAGGTGGAGGCACACAGGCCTTCGAGGGGCGGACAGCGGGAGGTGGAGGCACACAGGCCTTCGAGGGATGGACAGCGGGAGGTGGAGGCACACAGGCCTTCGAGGGGCGGACAGCGGGAGGTGGAGGCACACAGGCCTTCGAGGGATGGACAGCGGGAGGTGGAGGCACACAGGCCTTCGAGGGGCAGACAGCGGGAGGTGGAGACACACAGGCCTTCGAGGGGCGGACAGCGGGAGGTGGAGACACACAGGCCTTCGAGGGGCAGACAGCGGGAGGTGGAGACACACAGGCCTTCGAGGGGCGGACAGTGGGGGGTGGAGACACACAGGCCTTCGAGTGATGGACAGCGGGAGGTGGAGGCACACAGGCCTTCGAGGGGCGGACAGCGGGAGGTGGAGACACACAGGCCTTCGAGGGATGGACAGCGGGAGGTGGAGACACACAGGCCTTCGAGGGGCAGACAGCGGGAGGTGGAGACACACAGGCCTTCGAGCGATGGACAGTGGGAGGTGGAGACACACAGGCCTTCGAGGGGCAGACAGCGGGAGGTGGAGACACACAGGCCTTCGAGGGTCGGACAGCGGGAGGTGGAGACACACAGGCCTTCGAGGGGCAGACAGCGGGAGGTGGAGACACACAGGCCTTCGAGGGATGGACAGCGGGAGGTGGAGACACACAGGCCTTCGAGGGATGGACAGCGGGAGGTGGAGACACACAGGCCTTCGAGGGGCAGACAGCGGGAGGTGGAGACACACAGGCCTTCGAGGGATGGACAGCGGGAGGTGGAGACACACAGGCCTTCGAGGGATGGACAGCGGGAGGTGGAGACACACAGGCCTTCGAGGGATGGACAGTGGGAGGTGGAGACACACAGGCCTTTGAAGGGCGAACAGTGGGAGGTGGAGGCACACAGGCCTTCGAGGGATGGACAGCGGGAGGTGGAGGCACACAGGCCTTCGAGCGATGGACAGTGGGAGGTGGAGACACACAGGCCTTCGAGGGGCGGACAGCGGGAGGTGGAGACACACAGGCCTTCGAGGGATGGACAGCGGGAGGTGGAGACACACAGGCCTTCGAGGGATGGACAGCGGGAGGTGGAGGCACACAGGCCTTCGAGGGATGGACAGTGGGAGGTGGAGACACACAGGCCTTCGAGGGATGGACAGCGGGAGGTGGAGGCACACAGGCCTTCGAGGGGCAGACAGCGGGAGGTGGAGGCACACAGGCCTTCGAGCGATGGACAGCGGGAGGTGGAGACACACAGGCCTTTGAAGGGCGAACAGCAGGAGGTGGAGGCACACAGGCCTTCGAGGGATGGACAGTGGGAGGTGGAGGCACACAGGCCTTCGAGGGATGGACAGCGGGAGGTGGAGACACACAGGCCTTCGAGGGGCGGACAGTGGGAGGTGGAGACACACAGGCCTTCGAGCGATGGACAGCGGGAGGTGGAGACACACAGGCCTTCGAGGGGTGGACAGCGGGAGGTGGAGGCACACAGGCCTTCGAGGGATGGACAGTGGGAGGTGGAGACACACAGGCCTTCGAGGGGTGGACAGTGGGAGGTGGAGACACGCAGGCCTTCGAGGGGCGGACAGCGGGAGGTGGAGACACACAGGCCTTCGAGGGATGGACAGCGGGAGGTGGAGACACGCAGGCCTTCGAGGGGTGGACAGTGGGAGGTGGAGACACACAGGCCTTCGAGGGGCGGACAGTGGGAGGTGGAGACACACAGGCCTTCGAGCGATGGACAGCGGGAGGTGGAGACACACAGGCCTTCGAGGGGCAGACAGTGGGAGGTGGAGACACACAGGCCTTCGAGGGATGGACAGCGGGAGGTGGAGGCACACAGGCCTTCGAGGGGCAGACAGCGGGAGGTGGAGACACGCAGGCCTTCGAGCGATGGACAGCGGGAGGTGGAGGCACACAGGCCTTCGAGGGGTGGACAGCGGGAGGTGGAGGCACACAGGCCTTCGAGGGGCGGACAGCGGGAGGTGGAGACACACAGGCCTTCGAGGGATGGACAGCGGGAGGTGGAGACACACAGGCCTTCGAGGGGCGGACAGCGGCAGGTGGAGGCACACAGGCCTTCGAGGGATGGACAGCGGGAGGTGGAGACACACAGGCCTTCGAGGGATGGACAGCGGGAGGTGGAGGCACACAGGCCTTCGAGGGATGGACAGTGGGTGGTGGAGCCACACAGGCCTTCGAGGGGCAGACAGCGGGAGGTGGAGGCACACAGGCCTTCGAGGGGTGGACAGTGGGAGGTGGAGCCACACAGGCCTTCGAGGGGCGGACAGCGGGAGGTGGAGACACACAGGCCTTCGAGGGATGGACAGCGGGAGGTGGAGACACACAGGCCTTCGAGGGGCAGACAGCGGGAGGTGGAGACACACAGGCCTTCGAGGGATGGACAGCGGGAGGTGGAGGCACACAGGCCTTCGAGGGATGGACAGCGGGAGGTGGAGGCACACAGGCCTTCGAGGGATGGACAGCGGGAGGTGGAGACACACAGGCCTTCGAGGGATGGACAGCGGGAGGTGGAGACACACAGGCCTTCGAGGGGCGGACAGCGGGAGGTGGAGACACTCAGGCCTTTGAGGGGTGGACAGCGGGAGGTGGAGACACACAGGCCTTCGAGGGATGGACAGCGGGAGGTGGAGACACTCAGGCCTTCGAGGGATGGACAGCGGGAGGTGGAGACACACAGGCCTTCGAGGGATGGACAGCGGGAGGTGGAGGCACACAGGCCTTCGAGGGATGGACAGCGGGAGGTGGAGACACTCAGGCCTTCGAGGGGCGGACAGCGGGAGGTGGAGACACACAGGCCTTCGAGGGATGGACAGCGGGAGGTGGAGGCACACAGGCCTTCGACCGATGGACAGCGGGAGGTGGAGACACTCAGGCCTTCGAGGGGCAGACAGCGGGAGGTGGAGGCACACAGGCCTTCGAGGGATGGACAGCGGGAGGTGGAGACACACAGGCCTTCGAGGGATGGACAGCGGGAGGTGGAGACACACAGGCCTTCGAGCGATGGACAGCGGGAGGTGGAGACACACAGGCCTTCGAGGGATGGACAGCGGGAGGTGGAGACACACAGGCCTTCGAGGGATGGACAGCGGGAGGTGGAGGCACACAGGCCTTCGAGGGATGGACAGCGGGAGGTGGAGACACACAGGCCTTCAAGGGGCGGACAGCGGGAGGTGGAGGCACACAGGCCTTCGAGGGATGGACAGCGGGAGGTGGAGACACACAGGCCTTCGAGGGATGGACAGCGGGAGGTGGAGGCACACAGGCCTTCGAGGGATGGACAGCGGGAGGTGGAGACACACAGGCCTTCAAGGGGCGGACAGCGGGAGGTGGAGACACACAGGCCTTCGAGGGGCAGACAGCGGGTGGTGGAGGCACACAGGCCTTCGAGGGGCGGACAGCGGGAGGTGGAGACACACAGGCCTGCGAGGGATGGACAGCGGGAGGTGGAAGCACACAGGCCTTCGAGGGGCGGACAGCGGGAGGTGGAGACACACAGGCCTTCGAGGGATGGACAGCGGGAGGTGGAGGCACACAGGCCTTCGAGGGGCGGACAGCGGGAGGTGGAGGCACACAGGCCTTCGAGGGATGGACAGTGGGAGGTGGAGGCACACAGCCTTCGAGGGATGGACAGCGGGAGGTGGAGGCACACAGCCTTCGAGAGGCAGACAGTGGGAGGTGGAGACACACAGGCCTTCGAGGGGCAGACAGTGGGAGGTGGAGACACACAGGCCTTCGAGGGATGGACAGTGGGAGGTGGAGACACACAGGCCTTCGAGGAATGGACAGCGGGAGGTGGAGACACACAGGCCTTCGAGGGTGCAGACAGCGGGAGGTGGAGACACACAGGCCTTCGAGGGACGGACAGCGGGAGGTGGAGGAAGGGGTTCGCTGGTCGCTTAATGCTCTGGCAGTGTGGTGAGGCTTGTGGGATTTGTACCATGGCAGCACTCCTGACCTCTGAGTCTGAAGGAAATGGGTTCGAGACCCATAATATAAGGCCACACCTCCTTGGCTGCTCAGTACTGAGGGAGCGCTGCACTGTCGGAAGGGCAGTACTGAGGGAGCGCTGCACTGTCGGAGGGGCAGTACTGAGGGAGCACTGCACTGTCGGAGGGGCAGTGCTGAGGGAGCGCTGCACTGTCGGAGGGGCAGTACTGAGGGAGCACTGCACTGTTGGAGGGGCAGTGCTGAGGGAGCGCTGCACTGTCGGAAGGGCAGTACTGAGGGAGCGCCGCACTGTCGGAGGTTCAGTACTGAGGGAGCACTGCACTGTTGGAGGGGCAGTGCTGAGGGACCGCTGCACTGTCGGAGGGACAGTACTGAGGGAGCACTGCACTGTCGGAAGGGCAGTACTGAGGGAGCGCCGCACTGTCGGACGTTCAGTACTGAGGGAGCGCTGCACTGTTGGAGGGGCAGTGCTGAGGGAGCACTGCACTGTCGGAGGGACAGTACTGAGGGAGCGCTGCACTGTCGGAGGGTCAGTACTGAGGGAGCGCTGCACTGTCGGAGGGGCAGTACTGAGGGAGCGCTGCACTGTCGGAGGGGCAGTACTGAGGGAATGCTGCACTGTCGGAGGGGCAATACTGAGGGAGCGCTGCACTGTCGGAGGGGCAGTACTGAGGGAGCGCTGCACTGTTGGAGGGGCAGTACTGAGGAAGCGATGCACTGTCGGAGGGGCAGTGCTGAGGGAGCACTGCACTGTCGGAGGGGCAGTGCTGAGGTAGCGCTGCACTGTCGGAGGGGCAGTACAGAGGTAGCGCTGCCCTGTCGGAAGGGCAGTGCCGAGGGAGCGCCGGACTGTCGGAAGGGCAGTACTGAGGGAGCGCTGCACTGTTGGAGGGTCAGTACTGAGGGAGCGCTGCACTGTGGGAGAGTCAGTACTGAGGGAGCGCTGCACTGTCGGAGGGACAGTACTGAGGGAGCACTGCACTGTCAGACGGTCAGTACTGAGGGAGCGCTGCACTGTCGGAGGGGCAGTACTGAGGGAGCATTGCACTGTTGGAGGGGAAGTACTGAGGTAGCGCTGCACTGTCGGAGGGTCAGTACTGAGGGAGCGCTGCACTGTCGGAGGGTCAGTACTGAGGGAGACTTGCACTGTCGGAGGGGCAGTACTGAGGGAGCGCTGCACTGTCGGAGGGTCAGTACTGAGGGAGCGCTGCACTCTCGGAGGGTCAGTACTGAGGAAGCGCTGCACTGTCGGAGGGGCAGTACTGAGGGAGCGCTGCACTGTCGGAGGGGCAGTACTGAGGGAGCGCTGCACTGTCGGAGGGTCGGTACTGAGGGAGCGCTGCACTGTCGGAGGGGCAGTACTGAGGTAGCGCTGCACTGTCGAAAGGGCAGTACTGAGGGAGCGCCGCACTGTCGGAAGGGCAGTACTGAGGGAGCGCCGCACTGTCGGACGTTCAGTACTGAGGGAGCACTGCACTGTTGGAGGGGCAGTGCTGAGGGAGCACTGCACTGTCGGAGGGACAGTACTGAGGGAGCGCTGCACTGTCGGAGGGTCAGTACTGAGGGAGCGCTGCACTGTCGGAGGGGCAGTACTGAGGGAGCGCTGCACTGTCGGAGGGGCAGTACTGAGGGAATGCTGCACTGTCGGAGGGGCAATACTGAGGGAGCGCTGCACTGTCGGAGGGGCAGTACTGAGGGAGCGCTGCACTGTTGGAGGGGCAGTACTGAGGAAGCGATGCACTGTCGGAGGGGCAGTGCTGAGGGAGCACTGCACTGTCGGAGGGGCAGTGCTGAGGTAGCGCTGCACTGTCGGAGGGGCAGTACAGAGGTAGCGCTGCCCTGTCGGAAGGGCAGTGCCGAGGGAGCGCCGGACTGTCGGAAGGGCAGTACTGAGGGAGCGCTGCACTGTTGGAGGGTCAGTACTGAGGGAGCGCTGCACTGTCGGAGGGTCAGTACTGAGGGAACGCTGCACTGTCGGAGGGTCAGTACTGAGGGAGCGCTGCACTGTGGGAGAGTCAGTACTGAGGGAGCGCTGCACTGTCGGAGGGACAGTACTGAGGGAGCACTGCACTGTCAGACGGTCAGTACTGAGGGAGCGCTGCACTGTCGGAGGGGCAGTACTGAGGGAGCATTGCACTGTTGGAGGGGAAGTACTGAGGTAGCGCTGCACTGTCGGAGGGTCAGTACTGAGGGAGCGCTGCACTGTCGGAGGGTCAGTACTGAGGGAGACTTGCACTGTCGGAGGGGCAGTACTGAGGGAGCGCTGCACTGTCGGAGGGTCAGTACTGAGGGAGCGCTGCACTCTCGGAGGGTCAGTACTGAGGAAGCGCTGCACTGTCGGAGGGGCAGTACTGAGGCAGCGCTGCACTGTCGAAGGGGCAGTACGGAGGGAGCGCTGCATTGTCGGAGGGGCAGTACTGAGGGAGCGCTGCACTGTCAGAGGGGCAGTACTGAGGGAGCGCCGCACTGTCGGGGGGGCAGTACTGAGGGAGCGCCGCACTGTCGGAGGGGCAGTACTGAGGGAGCGCCGCACTGTCGGGGGGGCAGTACTGAGGGAGCGCCGCACTGTCGGGGGGGCAGTACTGAGGGAGCGCCGCACTGTCGGAGGGGCAGTACTGAGGGAGCGCCGCACTGTCGGAGGGGCAGTACTGAGGGAGCGTCGCACTGTCAGAGGGGCAGTACTGAGGGAGCGCCGCACTGTGAAAGGTGTCGTCTTTTGCACGTGGCCACGGGTCAATAGTTGAACCCTGACCTGCGATCTTCTCTAAGTTAGTTTGAACCTTGCTCTGTGTGCTGAGGCTCTAATGGCCCCGGTGTTCTGTCAGGAGCTGAACGCCTTTCCTGTCCGCTGTGTTTTTCAGACGATGGTCATTGTCCAGGCCGCTCCACCTCCGCTTCCGTCCAGCAGCTTCTCCAACTACCCAACTGATGAACAGCCTCCCGCCTACTCTGAGCCGCAGACCGCCATCTACAACGTTCCAGTCTAGGGCACCGTCCCACTGGCGTGCCGCATTGGTCAGGGGGGCATCGTTCAGGGGCATCGGTCAGGGGGCATCGGTCAGGGGCATCGGTCAGTGCAGCAGAGTAAAACACAGACATACAGTCATGTATACATAGGCAGACAGACGTAGAAATGCTTATGCAGACACATAGACACATAGACAGACACACTCACACACACACACACACTCACACTCACACACACTCACACTCACACACACTCACATTCACACTCACACTCACACACACTCACACTCACACACACTCACACACACTCACACTCACACTCACACACACACACACTCATACTCACACACACTCACTCTCACACTCACACTCACACTCACACACACTCACACTCACACACACTCACACACACTCATACTCACACACACTCACACACACTCACACTCACACTCACACACACACACACACTCATACTCACACACACTCACTCTCACACTCACACTCACACTCACACACACTCACACACACTCACACTCAAACTCACACACACTCACACTCACACACACACACACACACTCACATTCACACTCACACTCACACTCACACTCACACTCACACACACTCACACTCACACACACACACACTCACACACTCACACTCAAACTCACACTCACTCACACTCACACACACTCACACACACTCACACTCACACACACTCACACTCACACTCACACACACTCACACTCACACACACACACACACTCACATTCACACTCACACACACTCACACTCACACACACACTCACACTCACACACACAGACTCAAACACACTCACACACACTCACACACACACACACACACACACTCACACTCACACCCACTCACACTCACACTCACACTCACACACACTCACACTCACACACACACACACACACTCAAACACACTCACACTCACACACACTCACACACACACACACACTCACACCCACTCACACTCACACTCACACTCACACACTCACACACACTCACACTCACACTCAAACACACTCACACTCACACTCACACACACTCACACTCACACACACACACAAACACTCACATTCACACTCACACACACTCACACACTCACACTTACACACACACACACTCACACACACACTCACACTCACACACAAACTCACACTCACACTCACACACTCACACTCACACACACTCACACACACTCACACACACTCACACTCACACCCACTCACACTCACACACACTCACGCACACACATTCACACTCACACACACACTCACACTCACACACACTCAAACACACTCACACTCACACACACTCAAACACACTCACACTCACACACACTCACACACACTCACACACACTCACACTCACACCCACTCACACACACTCACGCACACACATTCACACTCACACACACACTCACACTCACACACACACACACTCACACTCACACACACACTCACACTCACACTCACACACTCTCACAGACATACACACAAAGAAACACTCACTCACACACACAAAGGATGTTACAATGTTGGGTGGTATTGAGTTGATATAATGTAGAACTGAACATTTTCCAGAGCAGGTGATGAAGATTATTTATATTGTAACTTGAATGATCGTAATTCGGTGAGATATAAATCAAGCTGATGGCTCTAACGTATACATTAGGATGAATTGTAGAGTGTTCCCAGCTCTCGGTCTGATACACGGGGCTGAGGATTATATTTTTTAATCACATATGTATATTAAACTCACCGTCAAAAACAAACAGCTTTACTCGCATGTTATTTCGTGATACAGGGTACAGTAGTGTAGGGGTTATGTTACTGGACTAATAATCCAGAGTACAGTAGTGTAGGGCTTATGTTATGGACTAATAATCCAGGGTACAGCAGTGTAGGGGTTATGTTACTGGACTAATAATCCAGGGTACAGTAGTGTAGGGGTCATGTTACTGGACTAATGATCCAGGGTACAGTAGTGTAGGGGTTATGTTATGGACTAATAATCCAGGGTACAGCAGTGTAGGGGTTATGTTACTGGACTAATAATCCAGGGTACAGTAGTGTAGGGGTCATGTTACTGGACTAATAATCCAGGGTACAGTAGTGTAGGGGTCATGTTACTGGACTAATAATCCAGGGTACAGTAGTGTAGGGGTTATGTTATGGACTAATAATCCAGGGTACAGTAGTGTAGGGGTTATGTTATGGACTAATAATCCAGGGTACAGTAGTGTAGGGGTCATGTTACTGGACTAATAATCCAGGGTACAGTAGTGTAGGGGTCATGTTACTGGACTAATAATCCAGGGAACAGTAGTGTAGGGGTTATGTTATGGACTAATAATCCAGGGTACAGTAGTGTAGGGGTCATGTTACTGGACCAATAACCCAGGGTACAGTAGTGTAGGGGTTATGTTACTGGACTAATAATCCAGAGTACAGTAGTGTAGGGGTCATGTTACTGGACTAATAATCCAGGGTACAGTAGTGTAGGGGTCATATTACTGGACTAATAATCCAGGGTACTGTAGTGTAGGGGTCATGTTACTGGTCTAATAATCCAGGGTACAGTAGTGTAGGGGTTATGTTACTGGACTAATAATCCAGGGTACAGTAGTGTAGGGGTTATGTTACTGGACTAATAATCCAGGGTACAGTACTGTAGGGGTTATGTTACTGGACTAATAATCCAGTGTACAGTAGTGTAGGGGTCATGCTACTGGACTAATAATCCAGGGTACAGTAGTGTAAGGGTTATGTTACTGGACTAATAATCCAGGGTACAGTAGTGTAGGGGTTATGTTACTGGACTAATAATCCAGGGTACAGTAGTGTAGGGGTTATGTTACTGGACTAATGATCCAGGGTACAGTAGTGTAAGGGTTATGTTACTGGACTAATAATCCAGGGTACAGTAGTGTAGGGGTTATGTTACTGGACTAATAATCCAGGGTACAGTATTGTAGGGGTTATGTTACTGGACTAATAATCCAGGGTACAGTAGTGTAGGGGTCATGTTACTGGACTAATAATCCAGGGTACAGTAGTGTAGGGGTTATGTTACTGGACTAATAATCCAGGGTACAGTAGTGTAGGGGTTATGTTATCGACTAATAATCCAGGGTACAGTAGTGTAGGGGTTATGTTATGGACTAATAATCCAGGGTACAGTAGTGTAGGGGTCATGTTACTGGACTAATAATCCAGGGTACAGTAGTGTAGGGGTTATGTTACTGGACTAATAATCCCGAGTACAGTAGTGTAGGGGTCATGTTACTGGACTAATAATCCAGGGTACAGTAGTGTAGGGGTCATATTACTGGACTAATAATCCAGGGTACTGTGGTGTAGGGGTCATGTTACTGGACTAATAATCCAGGGTACAGTAGTGTAGGGGTTATGTTACTGGACTAATAATCCAGGGTACCGTAGTGTAGGGGTTATGTTACTGGACTAATAATCCAGGGTACAGTAGTGTAGGGGTTATGTTACTGGACTAATAATCCAGGGTACAGTAGTGTAGGGGTTATGTTACTGGACTAATAATCCAGGGTACAGTTGTGTAGGGGTTATGTTACTGGACTAATAATCCAGGGTACAGTAGTGTAGGGGTTATGTTACTGGACTAATAATCCAGGGTACAGTAGTGTAGGGGTTATGTTACTGGACTAATAATCCAGGGTACAGTTGTGTAGGGGTTATGTTACTGGACTAATAATCCAGGGTACAGTAGCGTAGGGGTTATGTTACTGGACTAATAATCCAGGGTACAGTAGTGTAGGGGTTATGTTACTGGACTAATAATCCAGGGTACAGTAGTGTAGGGGTCATGCTACTGGACTAATAATCCAGTGTACAGTAGTGTAGGGGTCATGCTACTGGACTAATAATCCAGGGTACAGTAGTGTAAGGGTTATGTTACTGGACTAATAATCCAGGGTACAGTAGTGTAGGGGTTATGTTACTGGACTAATAATCCAGGGTACAGTAGTGTAGGGGTTATGTTACTGGACTAATGATCCAGGGTACAGTAGTGTAAGGGTTATGTTACTGGACTAATAATCCAGGGTACAGTAGTGTAGGGGTTATGTTACTGGACTAATAATCCAGGGTACAGTATTGTAGGGGTTATGTTACTGGACTAATAATCCAGGGTACAGTAGTGTAGGGGTCATGTTACTGGACTAATAATCCAGGGTACAGTAGTGTAGGGGTTATGTTACTGGACTAATAATCCAGGGTACAGTAGTGTAGGGGTTGTTACTGGACTAATAATCCAGGGTACAGTAGTGTAGGGGTTATGTTACTGGACTAATAATCCAGGGTACAGTAGTGTAGGGGTTATGTTACTGGACTAATAATCCAGGGTACAGTAGTGTAGTGGTTATGTTACTGGACTAATAATCCAGGGTACAGTAGTGTAGGGGTTATGTTACTGGACTAATAATCCAGGGTACAGTAGTGTAGGGGTTATGTTACTGGACTAATAATCCAGGGTACAGTAGTGTAGGGGTTATGTTACTGGACTAATGATCCAGGGTACAGTAGTGTAAGGGTTATGTTACTGGACTAATAATCCAGGGTACAGTAGTGTAGGGATTATGTTACTGGACTAATAATCCAGGGTACAGTAGTGTAGGGGTTATGTTACTGGACTAATAATCCAGGGTACAGTAATGTAGGGGTCATGTTACTTGACTAATAATCCAGGGTACAGTAGTGTAGGGGTTATGATACTGGACTAATAATCCAGGGTACAGTAGTGTAGGGGTTATGTTATTGGACTAATAATCCAGGGTACAGTAGAGTAGGGGTTATGTTACTGGACTAATAACCCAGGGTACAGTAGTGTAGGGGTTATGTTACTGGACTAATAATCCAGGGTAGAGCAGTGTAGGGGTTATGTTACTGGACTAATAATCCAGGGTACAGTAGTGTAGGGGTTATGTTATTGGACTAATAATCCAGGGTACAGAAGTGTCGGGGTTATCTTACTGGACTAATAATCCAGGGTACAGTAGTGTAGGGATTTTGTTACTGGACTAATAATCCAGGGTACAGTAGTGTAGGGGTTATGTTACTGGACTAATAATCCAGGGTACTGTAAAGTCTGTGGGTTGTATAGTGAAGTAATACACAGACTACAAGAGTAACTTCAACAGGACTTTACTATTCGAAGGTCAGGGCGAATCTACCCAATAAATTCTGCCACAGCACTTACATACCGGTGTGGTCACCGTCGGTATTACAGTATGCAGCAGCCAGGATAAAGCAATGCCACACCTAAAATAGTTCTCTTAAAGGTGGACGGTTACATACAATAGTTCTCTTAAAGGTAGAACAGTTACATACACTACAATCCTCCCTTTTTAGCTTACAACATACTTATTCCCCATTAACATAACATCATAACATATCCAACTTCATGTTACAACAGTTCACAGAGGTAGTCTCTGCGGAAACAGTTCACAGATTCAGTCTCTGCGGGAAACAGTTCACAGATTCAGTCTCTGATCTTCTTGACTCGGTCCGGACCACGCCTCCGTGGTGTAGCCGGGTCACCTTGCTAGAGGGACTCATCCCATAGTCCTTCCCTAGACTTAACAGCTTTACTTCCATCACTTCTGAACCAGCATTGCTGACTTTTTAAAACAAACAAAAAAAAACAGTTGAATTGCCTTGGGAAATTTTCCTACTTTCCAACTGATTTGGCTCCGTTCGGGGGACCACGTGTGTGATCGGGTAGAGGTAATAATGATTCAGATGGTTATCATCTTCTGCTTCGTCTTTTCCTTTTTTGCTTCTTGGAGACTCTCGGGGCTCCATTGTCAGCTGCCAGCTGTAACGCCACCATCTCCCTATGTTCCTTAGACTTTAAGTGATTCATCCTGATTTCGGCACTTTGGGAGTTCTCGGCACAAGCTGGGCAGACCAGGTCCTCGTAATATTCAGTGTCACTCAACAGATCATGGTAATATTCGGTGTCGTCCTGAGCTAGGCCAGCGAGAGGGTCTTCTATTTCCTCCTTACCCAGCTGGACGTTAGCCGACTTTTGTTCCAAATCCCGACATCTGTCCTGAAGAGACTTCATCATGCGTTCAGATTCATCCCGCTTTTTCTGGGCTTCCTGCAAGTCTTTTACTAATGACCTCATTTGTGATTTCAATACTTCAACTTCATTCGGAGATTGATTGATCGGACTATTCAATCCCTCTACTGAAGTAGCTGTTTCAGTATTCTGTTGTTCTACATTGCCGTGCGTCAGCATACTTTTGGCATCCAAGGGCTGTTCTGCTGCAGACTTCTCAGTCTGGGTTGCCACCTCAGCTCTTCCAATGACTTTTGAGAGCTCCCTTCCCTTTGAAGATTGAGGCTCGTATTTAAGTTTTTCCCATTTTAGAGTTTTATCCCTCAGCATATGAATGAGTTGGCTGACTGTTAACTCTTCTGCCATCATCCCTTTTCCATTAACTACAGGGCTGTTTATAACCTTGCCCTGGAGGAGTTGGCTGACTGTTAACTCTTCTGTCCTCATCCCTTTTCCATTAGCTGCAGGGCTGTTTAGAACCTTGTCCAGGGGCTCCTCTGCTGCTTCTCCTTCGCCATCATCCGCAGCCCCCATCATTCGAATTTCCACAAATGAATCGTCCGGTGATGCTGCACCCAACTTCAGTAGGAGCTCGGAAGTCATGCCGACCAACTCCGCTTTTTCTGCCTGCAACCTGCTAACCAGCGCCTTCAGTTGCGGCACATCTTGTTCCACCGGATTGGAGCACGCCCCTTCAGAAGCCGAATCAGCTTTGATTCGTTTGGCCTCCTCGTGCAGACGGTTTGTGTGCTCCTGCTCCCTTTTCTTCCCCAGCTGCTTCTGTTGTCTTTCCAGATTCTCCCATTCGGTATCATAGAACTTTTTCATTGCTTTCATCTCTTGCTCGAGACGGCCATTCAATTGTTCTAATTGCTGTCGTAATCTGAAATAAGTTTGCGTTCGAGCTCGATGTTCCTCAGTAATATATATGTCTGTAACTTGAACAGACTCAGAATTCTCTGTCAAGCTATGTTGTTGTTGTTCAGAGGAATTCTGTTCTGAAACTTTGTTCTCCTCTGGAGCATAAGCCTTTAGGCCCACATTCGTTCTACCAACCTTAGTCAGCAAGTTCATTTTAGACTTGTCTTTCATGCTTGGGCTGGCCTTATCGTCATCCGTTTCAGAGTCTGAGCTGATTGTCTGCCCCGAGTCCTCACTCGTTATTGCTTTTAGGTAGTGCCATTCCATGTCTATTTTCTTGATCCACTCCCGTCCTAGAAGTGGTGGTCCTCCCTCAGGTAGTACGTATAAGTCCATTCCTGGGTGTTCTTTGCCCCTGTCTCTCACCTTGACTCTTATCTTTCCCATGGGGTATACTTTATGCCCCGTGTATGTCTGCAATACGAACTTGGTATCTCTCAAGGGTATATGCGAGAATAGTCGGTTGTAATCCCTTCGATTTATGACTGATAGGGCTGATCCAGTGTCCAATTCAATTCTCACTTGGACTCCGGCTATTTTTAGCATGACCCAGATAGTTTGTAGGTCAGCTTCCTTACTCACATTATGAATTCTCAGACTACCCAGTTCCTGGCCGCTTGGGTCTGAATCCGAATTCTGTTCATCTGAACTCTTCTCAACCACCTTGTGTACTTTGTTGTACTTTTCCTGTGATGGCTTTTTTTTTTGGTTGTTGGTCTTCTTCCCTGACCGGCATACTTTGGCTATGTGACCCAGTTTGCCACATTTCCTACAGTCCTGGTTTTTAAACCAGCATTGGTTCTGGTCGTGTGTTGTCTTCCCACAACGATAACATTTCGTTGCACCCGAAGTAATTTGATCCACACTGAGGACCGCTGCCTTCAGCTGCATTTCCGCAGTTCCTTTCGCTGCGGCTTCGTGTGATGCTGCAATAAGGACAGCCCTATCCAGTGTAAGGTCGTTCTCTTCGAGCAGTCGCTTTTGCGTTCCTTCCTTCGACAACCCGCACACGAACTTGTCTCGCAATGCCTCTGTCAGATTTCCTCCAAACTGGCAGTATTTCGCTAGCCTACGCAGTTCGACCAAGTATTCCGCGTTGCTTTCCTCTTTCCGTTGCGTTCTCGCATAAAATTTGAATCGTTCCGCCAACATCAGCGGTGTGGGGTTCAAGTGATCCTTCAGAACAGCAACAATATTATCGAAGGTTTGATCCGCCGGTTTAACTGGTGCTAGAAGATGCTTCAATAGCCCGTATGTCTTCGCCCCCATCGAGTTTAGCAAGGTTATAGCTTTATCATCATCCTCTATTTTATTGGCCTCACAATATATCTCAATGCGTTCTACATACGTGGCCCAATCTTCTACCTCAGAATCGAAATTGTTGATGTTACCATGCTTAGGCATCTTCACCTCCCTGATAAACAACAACGAAATATTTCTTTAACTCTTTTTTTTAAAATTTGTTTTCCAAGATGGCGGTTTCCCCGCGCTTATCTTCTTTCCCCGCCCCTTTCAAAATGGCGGTTCCCGCTTCTGTCTTTTTCTCCGCCTACTGGCGGCTTCCCGCGGTTTCCCGCGCTTATCTTCTTTCCCCGCCCACTTTCAAGATGGCAGTTCCCGCTTTTCTTCCCCTGGCGGGAGGGGTAAGCTTTTCCCTCGGGCGACGGCCGCTGGCTTTCGGGGTTCGCAGCTTGCTCTTCGGCTTCAGCGCGTTCCCTTCTCTCGGCCGGGCAACCGGCTCTGGGTACAACCCGTTGACGGCGAACGGTCTCAGCCGCTGGCTGGATCTCGCTCAGTCTCCCTCGCTCGGGCTCTGTCTCTCCGGTGCTGGGTACAACCCGTTGACGGCGAACAGTTTCAGCCGCTGGGCTGGATCTCGCTCAGTCTTCCTCGGGCTCTGTCTCTCCCGCTCGCGCAGCTCTCGCTCGCTCTCTCTCGGGCTCTGTCTCTCCCGTTCGCGCGGCTCTCGCTCGGGCTCTGTCTCTCCCGCTCGCGCGGCTCTCAATCGCGCCTCCCAGCTCTCTCGCAGTCCGGTGCTTTCCTCCCCGGCTGTGGCTGAGTTCTCCGTGGCTTATTTATGTTTATATCTTCCCGCGCCTTACGATCCCGGTCGCAGCGCCTCGTGGTCGTGGTATTTGTCCGGCCTTTTTCGCCGTCGCGGTCTAGTCGTCTCACGACGCTCCCCAGCCCACTTGTACCACGGCTTCTGCTCCACGCTGCCCCAGTCTCAGCGCCTCTGGGCCTGACTTCTGTCCGGCTCCTTTCCCCCTCGACCGTGGTCGAGGGCACCGCCCTTATCCTCCGTTTATTTGTTTCTATTTTCCCTTTACTCACAGTCACCGTGGCCGACTTGCCTCTCGTGTTGATCGGCTCACTCACCACCGTGGCAGAAGGGACAATCCGTGCCTGTTGCTGATGGGAGACTTCGTGTTTGAAATCTTCCTCCTTTCTTGGTCTGCTGACCCGAGTTTTCACTCAGCAAAACGACGAGGGCGGTTGCCTCTTCTCGACGCTCGTTTACTTCTTCAGAAGTATTGTTGCCGCAGGGTAAGATCGAACTCGTCGCCACTGTAAAGTCTGTGGGTTGTATAGCGAAGTAATACACAGACTACAAGAGTAACTTAAACAGGACTTTACTGTTCGAAGGTCAGGGCGAATCTGCCCAATAAATTCTGCCACAGCACTTATATACCGGTGTGGTCACCGTCGGTATTACAGTACACAGCAGCCAGGATAAAGTAGTGCCACACCTAAAATAGTTCTCTTAAAGGTGGACGGTTACATACAATAGTTCTCTTAAAGGTAGAACAGTTACATACACTACAGGTACAGTAGTGTCGGGGTCATGCTACTGGACTAATAATCCAGAGTGCAGTAGTGTAGGGGTTATGTTACTGGACTAATAATCCAGGGTACAGTAGTGTAGGGGTTATGTTACTGGACTAATAATCCAGGGTAAAGTAGTGTAGGGGTTATGTTACTGGACTAATAATCCAGGGTACAGTAGTGTAGGGGTCATGTTACTGGACTAATAATCCAGGGTACAGTAATGTAGGGGTTATGTTACTGGACTAATAATCCAGGGTACAGTAGTGTAGGGGTTATGTCACTGGACTAATAATCCAGGGTACAGTAGTGTAGGGGTTATGTTACTGGACTAATAATCCAGGGTACAGTAGTGTAGGGGTTATGTTACTGGACTAATAACCCAGGATACAGTAGTGTAGGGGTTATGTTACTGGACTAATAATCCAGGGTACAGCAGTGTAGGGGTCATGCTACTGGACTAATAATCCAGGGTACAGTAGTGTAGGGGTTATGTTACTGGACTAATAATCCAGGGTGCAGTAGTGTAGGGGTTATGTTACTGGACTAATAATCCAGGGTACAGTAGTGTAGGGGTTATGTTACTGGACTAATAATCCAGGGTACAGTAGTGTAGGGGTCATGTTGCTGGGCTAATAATCCAGAGTACAGTAGTGTAGGGGTTATGTTACTGGACTAATAATCCAGGGTACAGTAGTGTAGGGGTTATGTTACTGGACTAATAATCCAGGGTACAGTAGTGTAGGGGTTATGTTACTGGACTAATAATCCAGGGTACAGTAGTGTAGGGGTTATGTTACTGGACAAATAATCCAGGGTCCAGTCGTGTAGGGGTTATGTTACTGGACTAATAATCCAGGGTACAGTAGTGTAGGGGTTATGTGACTGGACTAATAATCCAGGGTACAGTAGTGTAGGGGTTATGTTACTGGACTAATAATCCAGGGTACGGTAGTGTAGGGGTTATGTTACTGGACTATTAATCCAGGGTACAGTAGTGTAGGGGTTATGTTACTGGACTAATAATCCAGGGTACAGTAGTGTAGGGGTTATGTTACTGGACTAATAATCCAGGGTACAGCAGTGTAGGGGTTATGTTACTGGACTAATAATCCAGGGTACAGTAGTGTAGGGGTTATGTTACTGGACTAATAATCCAGGGTACAGTAGTGTAAGGGTTATGTTACTGGACTAATAATCCAGGGTACAGTAGTGTAGGGGTTATGTTACTGAACTAATAATCCAGGATGCAGCAGTGTAGGGGTTATGTTACTGGACTAATAATCCCGGGTACAGCAGTGTAGGGGTTATGTTACTGAACTAATAATCCAGGGTACAGTAGTGTAGGGGTTATGTTACTGGACTAATAATCCAGGGTACAGTAGTGTAGGGGTTATGTTACTGGACTAATAATCCAGGGTACAGTAGTGTAGGGGTTATGTTAATGGTCTAAAAATCCAGGGAACAGTAGTGTAGGGATTATGTTACCGGACTAATAATCCAGGGTACAGTAGCTTTGGGGTTATGTTACTGGACTAATAATCCAGGGTACAGTAGTGTAGGGGTTATGTTACTGGACTAATAATCCAGGGTACAGTAGTGTAGGGGTCATGTTACTGGACTAATAATCCAGGGTACAGTAGTGTAGGGGTCATGTTACTGGATTAATAATCCAGGGTACAGTAGTGTAGGGGTTATGTTACTGGACTAATAATACAGGGTACAGTAGTGTAGGGGTTATGTTACTGGACTAATAATCCAGGGTACAGTAGTGTAGGGGTTATGTTACTGGACTAATAATCCAGGACACAGAAGTGTAAGGGTTATGTTACTGGCCTAATAATCCAGGGTAGAGTAGTGTAGGGGTCATGCTACTGGACTAATAATCCAGGGTACAGTAGTGTAGGGGTTATGTTACTGGACTAATAATCCAGGGTACAGTAGTGTCGGGGTTATGTTACTGGACTAATAATCCAGAGTACAGTAGTGTAGGAGTCATGTTACTGGACTAATAATCCAGGCTACAGTAGTGTAGGGGTTATGTTACTGGACTAATAATCCAGGATGCAGTAGTGTAGGGGTTATGTTACTGGACTAATAATCCCGGGTACAGCAGTGTAGGGGTTAAGTTACTGAACTAATAATCCAGGGTACAGTAGTGTAGGGGTTATGTTACTGGACTAATAATCCAGGGTACAGTAGTGTAGGGGTTATGTTACTGGACTAATAATCCAGGGTACAGTAGTGTAGGGGTTATGTTACTGGACTAAAAATCCAGGGTACAGTAGTGTAGGGATTATGTTACCGGACTAATAATCCAGGGTACAGTAGCTTCGGGGTTATGTTACTGGACTAATAATCCAGGGTACAGTAGTGTAGGGGTTATGTTACTGGACTAATAATCCAGGGTACAGTAGTGTAGGGGTCATGTTACTGGACTAATAATCCAGGGTACAGTAGTGTAGGGGTCATGTTACTGGATTAATAATCCAGGGTACAGTAGTGTAGGGGTTATGTTACTGGACTAATAATACAGGGTACAGTAGTGTAGGGGTTATGTTACTGGACTAATAATCCAGGGTACAGTAGTGTAGGGGTTATGTTACTGGACTAATAATCCAGGACACAGTAGTGTAAGGGTTATGTTACTGGCCTAATAATCCAGGGTACAGTAGTGTAGGGGTCATGCTACTGGACTAATAATCCGGGGTACAGTAGCGTCGGGGTTATGTTACTGGACTAATAATCCAGAGTACAGTAGTGTAGGGGTCATGTTACTGGACTAATAATCCAGGGTACAGTCGTGTAGTGGTTATGTTACTGGACTAATAATCCAGGGTACAGTAGTGTAGGGGTTATGATACTGGACTAATAATCCAGGTTACAGTAGTGCAGGGGTTATGTTACTGGACTAATAATCCAGGGTACAGTAGTGTAGGGGTTATGTTACTGGACTAATAATCCAGGGTACAGTAGTGTAGGGGTTATGTTACTGGACTAATATTCCAGGGTACAGTAGTGTAGGGGTTATGTTACTGGATTAATAATCCAGACTACAGTAGTGTAGGGGTTATGTTACTGGACTAATGATCCAGGGTACAGCAGTGTAAGGGTTATGTTACTGGACTAATAATCCAGGGTACAGTAGTGTAGGGGTTATGTTACTGGACTAATAATCCAGGGTACAGTAGTGTAGGGGTTATGTTACTGGACTAATAATCCAGGATACAGTAGTGTAGGGGTTATGTTACTGGACTAATAATCCCGGGTACAGCAGTGTAGGGGTTATGTTACTGGACTCATAATCCAGGGTATAGTAGTGTAGGGGTTATGTTACTGGACTAATAATCCAGGGTACAGTAGTGTAGGGGTTATGTTACTGGACTAAAAATCCAGGGTACTGTAGTGTAGGGATTATGTTACCGGACTAATAATCCAGGGTACAGTAGCATCGGGGTTATGTTACTGGACTAATAATCCAGGGTACAGTAGTGTAGGGGTAATGTTACTGGACTAATAATCCAGGGTACACTCGTGTAGGGGTCATGTTACTGGACTAATAATCCAGGGTACAGTATTGTAGGGGTCATGTTACTGGATTAATAATCCAGGGTACAGTAGTGTAGGGGTTATGTTACTGGACTAATAATACAGGGTACAGTAGTGTAGGGGTTATGTTACTGGGCTAATAATCCAGGGTACAGTAGTGTAGGGGTTATGTTACTGGACTAATAATCCAGGACACAGTAGTGTAAGGGTTATGTTACTGGCCTAATAATCCAGGGTATAGTAGTGTAGGGGTTATGTTACTGCACTAATAATCCAGGGTACAGTAGTGTAGGGGTCATGTTACTGGACTAATAATCCAGGGTACAGTAGTGTAGGGGTTATGATACTGGACTAATAATCCAGGGTACAGTACTGTAGGGGTTATGTTACTGGACTAATAATCCAGGGTACAGTAGTGTAGGGGTTATGTTACTGGACTAATAATCCAGGGTACAGTAGTGTAGGGGTTATGTTACTGGACTAATAATCCAGGGTACAGCAGTGTAGGGGTTATGTTACCGGACTAATAATCCAGGGTACAGTAGTGTAGGGGTTATGTTACTGGACTAATAATCCAGGGAAGAGCAGTGTAGGGGTTATGTTACTGGACTGATAATCCAGGGTACAGTAGTGTAGGGGTTATGTTACTGGACTAATAATCCAGGGTACAGCAGTGTAGGGGTTATATTACTGGTCTAATAATCCAGGGTACAGTAGTGTAGGGATTTTGTTACTGGACCAATAATCCAGGGTACAGTAGTGTAGGGGTCATGTTAATGGACTAATAATCCAGGGTACGGTAGTGTACAGGTTATGTTACTGGACTAATAATCCAGGGTACAGTAGTGTAGGGATTTTGTTACTGGACTAATAATCCAGGGTACAGTAGTGTAGGGGTTATGTTACTGGACTAATAATCCAGGGTACAGTAGTGTAGGGGTTATGTTACTGGACTAATAATCCAGGGTACAGTAGTGTAGGGGTCATGTTACTGGACTAATAATCCAGAGTACAGTAGTGTAGGGGTTATGTTACTGGACTAATAATCCAGGGTACAGTAGTGTAGGGGTTATGTTACTGGACTAATAATCCAGGGTACAGTAGTGTAGGGGTTATGTTACTGGACTAATAATCCAGGGTACAGTAGTGTAGGGGTCATGTTACTGGACTAATAATCCAGGGTACAGTAGTGTAGGGGTCATGTTACTGGACTAATAATCCAGGGTACAGTAGTGTAGGGGTTATTTTACTGGACTAATAATCCAGGGTACAGTAGTGTAGGGGTTATGTTACTGGACTAATAATCCAGGGTACAGTAGTGTAGGGGTTATGTTACTGGACTAATAATCCAGGGTACAGTAGTGTAGGGGTCATGTTACTGGACTAATAATCCAGGGTACAGTAGTGTAGTGGTTATGTTACTAGACTAATAATCCAGGGTACAGTAGTGTAGGGGTTATGTTACTGGTCTAATAATCCAGGGTACAGTAGTGTAGAGGTTATGTTACTGGACTAATAATCCAGGGTACAGTAGTGTAGGGGTTATGTTACTGGACTAATAATCCAAGGTACAGTAGTGTAGGGGTTATGTTACTGGACTAATAATCCAGAGTACAGTAGTGTAGGGGTTATGTTACTGGACTAATAATCCAGGGTACAGCAGTGTAGGGGTTATGTTACTGGACTAATAATCCAAGGTACAGTAGTGTAGGGGTCATGTTACTGGACTAACAATCCAGGGTACAGTAGTGTAGGGGTTATGTTACTGGACTAATAATCCATGGTACAGTAGTGTAGGGGTTATGTTACTGGACTAATAATCCAAGGTACAGTAGTGTAGGGGTCATGTTACTGGACTAACAATCCAGGGTACAGTAGTGTAGGGGTTATGTTACTGGACTAATAATCCATGGTACAGTAGTGTAGGGGTTATGTTACTGGACTAATAATCCATGGTACAGTAGTGTAGGGGTTATGTTACTAGACTAATAAGCCAGGGTACGGTAGTGTAGGGTTCATGTTACTGGACTAATAATCCAGGGTACAGAAGTGTAGGGGTCATGTTACTGGACTAATAATCCAGGGTACAGTAGTGTAGGGGTCATGTTACTGGACTAATAATCCAGATTACAGTAGTGTAGGTGTCATGTTACTGGACTAATAATCCAGGGTACAGATGTGTCGGGGTCATGTTACTGGACTAATAATCCAGAGTACAGTAGTGTAGGGGTCATGTTACTGGACTAATAATCCAGGGTACAGTAGTGTAGTGGTTATGTTACTGGACTAATAATCCAGGGTACAGTAGTGTAGGGGTTATGTTACTGGACTAATAATCCAGGGTACAGTAGTGTAGGGGTTATGTTACTGGACTAATAATCCAGGGTACAGTAGTGTAGGGGTTATGTTGCTGGACTAATAATCCAGGGTACAGTAGTGCAGGGGTTATGTTACTGGACTAATAATCCAGGGTACATTAGTGTAGGGTTATGTTACAGGACTAATAATACAGGGTACAGTAGTGTAGGGGTCATGTTACTGGACTAATAATCCAGAGTACAGTAGTGTAGGGGTCATGTTACTGGACTAATAATCCAGAGTACAGCAGTGTAGGGGCCATGTTACTGGACTAATAATCCACAGTACAGTAGTGTAGGGGTCATGTTACTGGACTAATAATCCACAGTACAGTCGTGTAGGGTTTATGTTACTGGACTAATAATCCAGGGTACAGTAGTGTAGGGGTTATGTTACTGGACTAATAATCCAGGGTACAGTAGTGTAGGGGTTGTGTTACTGGACTAATAATCCAGGGTACAGTAGTGTAGGGGTCATGTTACTGGACTAATAATCCAGGGTACAGTAGTGTAGTGGTTATGTTACTGGACTAATAATCCAGGGTACAGTAGTGTAGGGGTTATGTTACTGGACTAATAATCCATGGTACAGTAGTGTAGGGGTTATGTTACTGGACTAATAATCCATGGTACGGTAGTGCAGGGGTTATGTTACTAGACTAATAATCCAGGGTACGGTAGTGTAGGGTTCATGTTACTGGACTAATAATCCAGGGTACAGCAGTGTAGGGGTCATGTTACTGGACTAATAATCCAGATTACAGTAGTGTAGGGGTCATGTTACTGGACTAATAATCCAGGGTACAGTAGTGTAGGGGTCATGTTACTGGACTAATAATCCAGAGTACAGTAGTGTAGGGGTCATGTTACTGGACTAATAATCCAGGGTACAGTAGTGTAGTGGTTATGTTACTGGACTAATAATCCAGGGTACAGTAGTGTAGGGGTTATGTTACTGGACTAATAATCCAGGGTACAGTAGTGCAGGGGTCATGTTACTGGACTAATAATCCAGGGCACAGTAGTGTAGGGGTTATGTTACTGAACTAATAATCCAGGGTACAGTAGTGCAGGGGTTATGTTACTGGACTAATAATCCAGGGCACAGTAGTGTAGGGGTTGTGTTACTGGACTAATAATACAGGGTACAGTAGTGTAGTGGTCATGTTACTGGACTAATAATCCAGGGTACAGTAGTGTAGGGGTTATGTTACTGGACTAATAATCCAGGGTACAGTAGTGTAGGGGTTGTGTTACTGGACTAATAATCCAGGGTACAGTAGTGTAGGGGTTATGTTACTGGACTAATAATCCAGGGTACAGTAGTGTAGGGGTCATGTTACTGGACTAATAATCCAGAGTACAGTAGTGTAGGGGTCATGTTACTGGACTAATAATCCAGAGTACAGCAGTGTAGGGGCCATGTTACTGGACTAATAATCCACAGTACAGTAGTGTAGGGGTCATGTTACTGACTAATAATCCACAGTACAGTCGTGTAGGGTTTATGTTACTGGACTAATAATCCAGGGTACAGTAGTGTAGGGGTTATGTTACTGGACTAATAATCCAGGGTACAGTAGTGTAGGGGTTGTGTTACTGGACTAATAATCCAGGGTACAGTAGTGTAGGGGTCATGTTACTGGACTAATAATCCAGGGTACAGTAGTGTAGTGGTTATGTTACTGGACTAATAATCCAGGGTACAGTAGTGTAGGGGTTATGTTACTGGACTAATAATCCATGGTACAGTAGTGTAGGGGTTATGTTACTGGACTAATAATCCATGGTACGGTAGTGCAGGGGTTATGTTACTAGACTAATAATCCAGGGTACGGTAGTGTAGGGTTCATGTTACTGGACTAATAATCCAGGGTACAGCAGTGTAGGGGTCATGTTACTGGACTAATAATCCAGATTACAGTAGTGTAGGGGTCATGTTACTGGACTAATAATCCAGGGTACAGTAGTGTAGGGGTCATGTTACTGGACTAATAATCCAGAGTACAGTAGTGTAGGGGTCATGTTACTGGACTAATAATCCAGGGTACAGTAGTGTAGTGGTTATGTTACTGGACTAATAATCCAGGGTACAGTAGTGTAGGGGTTATGTTACTGGACTAATAATCCAGGGTACAGTAGTGTAGGGGTCATGTTACTGGACTAATAATCCAGGGCACAGTAGTGTAGGGGTTATGTTACTGAACTAATAATCCAGGGTACAGTAGTGCAGGGGTTATGTTACTGGACTAATAATCCAGGGCACAGTAGTGTAGGGGTTGTGTTACTGGACTAATAATACAGGGTACAGTAGTGTAGTGGTCATGTTACTGGACTAATAATCCAGAGTACAGCAGTGTAGGGGTCATGTTACTGGACTAATAATCCACAGTACAGTAGTGTAGGGGTCATGTTACTGGACTAATAATCCACAGTACAGTAGTGTAGGGTTTATGTTGCTGGACTAATAATCCAGGGTACAGTAGTGTAGGGGTTATGTTACTGGACTAATAATCCAGGGTACAGTAGTGTAGTGGTTATGTTACTGGACTAATAATCCAGGGTACAGTATGTAATGATATCAGCAAATAGTGATGTTATTTGCCTGTTCGATTATGATGCCTTAAAAGCATGATTACAGGTATTGATTGCTTGTGCCTGACCAGCATAGGGCATGTGACCGAGAGAAGCAAGGCAGTTAGTTTTAGTTTCAGTTTCGTTCTCGATGCATCACTCGCATAATGGTGTCTCCTGAATGCTGTATAAAGAGTTGAACAGACTTTAGATTAAAACTCATTCTCTTTCATAAATGTCTCATCATTGAACCCAGAAAGAAATCAATACATGGTGTCAGAAGTGATTGAAAGAGATGAAGAGGAAAAATCTGAAGTTAAATCAGCTCTCCACATATTAGCAAGCCAAAAGTGAACATCATTGCTTACCATTGGAGAATAGCTAACGAAGTGAAAAAATGGAAGGTTTACACCCACCGGCGACGCTTCAATTGACAGGTAATGTGGCTGAAAATTGGAGGAGGTTCAAACAACGTGTGGGGTTGTATTTATCAGCAATCGGAGCTGACGAGAAAAGTAATAAAAGGAAATCGTCACTGTTCTTACATGTCGTGGGTGATGAAGCGTTGGAGGTGTATAATAACTTCACATTCGCTGCTAATGGAGACAAAATGAAGCTAGATAAATTAATGGAACAGTTTGAGGCCTACTGCATACCTAAATGTTACGTGACGTTTGAGAGGCACAGATTTTTCACATGTGTACAGAAAACGGGTGAGACTATTGATCAGTATGTGACTGAACTGAGAAACAGAAGCAAATCGTGTGAATTTGGGGGACTGACAGACTCGCTGATAAAAGACAGACTGGTGTGTGGTATTCCGGATAATGGTCTAAGGGAGAGACTGCTAAGAGAGCAAGATCTAGACCTGGGAAAAGCCATAGCACTGTGTAGGGCTACAGAGACTGTGAAGTTGCAGGCAAAGGAGCTGTTCAGTGACAGTAGCTGCAACGTGGATGCAGTGAGTAAGAACGGACACAAACCGTTTGACAAAAAGAGCGCCAATGTGAAAAAAGAGGCGTGGCCAGCGAACAAAAATGAAAGGGACAATCGAAAGTCATGTAGTCGATGCGGTACACAGCATCCACCAAAAAAGTGTCCAGCATATGGTAAAACATGCAATAGTTGCAACAAAAACAACCATTATGCCCGTTGCTGTAAGAACCAAGTGCAACAAAGCAAGGTCCATACAGTAGATGCAAGCGACATAGAGGAATTCGATGTAGATGTTGTGTCTGAAAACAAAAAAGAAGAAAGAGACTGGATGTTGACACTAAAAGTGAATGACATACACATTCCATTTAAATTGGATACTGGAGCACAAGTTAATGTGATATCAGAGACCGATTTTAAGAAAATTAGACCCAGACCAAAGATACATGGAATAAAAGTGAAAGTGACAGGATACTCAGGTACTGAAATACCAGTGAAAGGAAGATGCATTGTCAAAGTGACACACAAGGACAGAGAGCACACGCTAGCATTAATCGTGGTACCAAAGGAGGTGCAAGCTATATTAGGTTTAAAAGCCTGTGAGAGACTGAACCTGGTAAAGAGAGTCCTCGTTGTGGAAAGCGAAGGAGAGACAGTCTATGATGAACTGAATGTTGCGTACACACCGGGTAAGCTGAGGTATACAGCAGACACATTGTCCAGAGCTGTTGACCCAGGAGAGCCCGCAAACACAGTGAAAAGACTGAAGTACAAGGCAAAAGACAGTGGAACTGACTTCTACCAGAGCATGCTTGTATACCGCACAACGCCGCTCGAGTGTGGTATGTCACCAGCCCAACTCCTGATGGGACGTCAGCTAAGGTCAAACCTACCCATTCCGGAGAACCTCCTGAAAACAAAAGAGGGGGAGAAAGTGAGGAAGTTCAAAGAGCAACAGAAAGAAAAGCAAAAGTACTACTATGACAGAGGAACACAAAACCTACCTGAACTCCACACTGGTGACCAAGTAAGGTTCAAAGACAAAACAAACACATGGACTCAGAGGGAACTGTCCTGAGTGAAGTTCAACCAAGATCATACACCATTCAGACAGATGAGGGTGCTGTTCTGAGAATAAATCGTCGAGATCTTCTCATGGGACCAGCCACAGCAGGTCAAGAGACTGATACTGTTGAACAACCTGATCACACAGCTGAGAACCAATCATCTGAGGCAACAACTCAGATTCAAGGACAATCAATCAGAAAATCCTCAAGGCACGTGAAGCCTCCTGAGAGACTCATTGAGCAAATTTAAGGACTATTATAATAGAAGGAAGTAATGTTATCTTATTCTTTCTTCAAGTTCTAGTGTATTTACATATTTCATGTGAACACACAAAGCAAGGTTAAAAAACCTTGATCATGATAATGATAATGTAAGTTCATTAAGTGTTACAGTTAAAATGCAGATTAATACAAAGAAAACATGTTGTTAGTTAAAAGTAAAATACTTTTGTTTTAAGAAAAGGAGATGTAATGATATCAGCAAATAGTGATGTTATTTGCCTGTTCGATTAAGATGCCTTAATAGCATGATTGCAGGTATTGATTGCTTGTGCCTGACCAGCAGAGGGCATGTGACCGAGAGAAGCAAGGCAGTTAGTTTTAGTTTCAGTTTCGTTCTAGATGCATCACTAGCATAATGGTGTCTCCTGAATGCTGTATAAAGAGTTGAACAGACGTTAGATTAAAACTCATTCCCTTTCATAAATGTCTCATCATTGAACCCACAAAGAAATCAATACACAGTAGTGTAGGGGTTATGTTACTGGACTAATAATCCAGGGTACAGTAGTGTAGGGGTTATGTTACTGGACTAATAATCCAGGGTACAGTAGTGTAGTGGTTATGTTACTGGACTAATAATCCAGGGTACAGTAGTGTAGGGGTTATGTTACTGGACGAATAATCCAGGGTACAGTAGTGTAGGGGTTATGTTACTGGACTAATAATCCAGGGTACAGTAGTGTAGGGTTATGTTACTGGACTAATAATCCAGGGTACAGTAGTGTAGTGGTCATGTTACTGGACTAATAATCAAGGGTACAGTAGTGTAGGGGTCATGTTACTGGACTAATAATCCAGGGTACAGTAGTGTAGGGGTCATGTTACTGGACTAATATTCCATGGTACAGTAGTGTAGGGGTCATGTTACTGGACTAATAATCCAGGGTACAGTAATGTTGTGGTTATGTTACTGGACTAATAATCCAGGGTACAGCAGTGTAGGGTTTATGTTACTGGACTAATGAACCAGGGTACAGTAGTGTAGGGGTTATGTTACTGGACTAACAATCCAGGGTACAGCAGTGTAGGGGTTATGTTACTGGACTAATAATCCAGAGTACAGTAGTGTAGGGGTTATGTTACTGGACTAATAATCCAGGGTACAGTAGTGTAGGGGTTATGTTACTGGACTAATAATCCAGGGTACAGTAGTGTAAGGGTCATGTTACTGGACGAATAATCCAGGGTACAGTTGTGTCGGTGTTATGTTACTGGACTAATAATCCAGAGTACAGTAGTGTAGAGGTTATGTTACTGGACTAATAATCCAGGGTACAGTAGTGTAGGGGTTATGTTACTGGACTAATAATCCAGGGTACTCTAGTGTAGGGGTTATATTACTGGACTAATAATCCAGGGTACAGTAGTGTAGGGGTTATGTTACAGGACTAATAATCCAGGGTACAGTAGTGTTGGGGTTTTGTTACTGGACTAACAATCCAGGGTACAGTAGTGTAGGGGTTGTTACTGGACTAATAATCCAGGGTACAGTAGTGTAGGGGTTATGTTACTGGACTAATAATCCAGGGTACAGTAGTGTAGGGGTCATGTTACTGGACTAATGATCCAGGGTACAGTAGTGTAGGTGTTATGTTACTGGACTAATAATCCAAAGTACAGTAGTGTAGGGGTTATGTTACTGGACTAATAATCCAGGGTACGGTAGTGTAGGGGTTATGTTACTGGACTAATGATCCAGGGTACAGTAGTGTAGGTGTTATGTTACTGGACTAATAATCCAAAGTACAGTAGTGTAGGGGTTATGTTACTGGACTAATAATCCAGGGTACGGTAGTGTAGGGGTCATGTTACTGGACTAATGATCCAGGGTACAGTAGTGTAGGTGTTATGTTGCTGGACTAATAATCCAAAGTACAGTAGTGTAGGGGTTATGTTACTGGACTAATAATCCAGGGTACGGTAGTGTAGGGGTTATGTTACTGGACTAATAATCCAAGGTACAGTAGTGTAGGGTTATGTTACTGGACTAATAATCCAGGGTACAGTAGTGTAGGGGTCATGTTACTGGACTAATAATCCAGGGTACAGTAGTGTAGGGGTTATGTTACTGGACTAATAATCCAGGGTACAGTAGTGTAGGGGTTATGTTACTGGACTAATAATCCAGGGTACAGTAGTGTAGGGTTATGTTACTGGACTAATAATCCAAGGTACAGTAGTGTAGGGATCATGTTACTGGACTAATAATCCAGGGTACAGTAGTGTAGGGTTATGTTACTGGACTAATAATCCAAGGTACAGTAGTGTAGGGATCATGTTACTGGACTAATAATCCAGGGTACAGTAGTGTAGGGGTCATGTTACTGGACTAATAATCCAGGGTACAGTAGTGTAGCGGTTATGTTACTGGACTAATAATCCAGGGTACAGTAGTGTAGCGGTTATGTTACTGGACTAATAATCCAGGGTACAGTAGTGTAGGGGTTATGTTACTGGACTAATGATCCAGGGTACAGTAGTGTAGGGGTTATGTTATTGGACTAATAATCGAGGCTACGGTGGTATAGTTTAGTAATCTGGAATAAAAAGCTAGTATCAGTAATGGTAAACACAGAACTACCGGATTGCCATAAAAACCCATCTGGTTCACTACTGTCCTTTAGGGAAGGCAATCTGCCGTCCTTACCCGGTCTGGCCTTGATGTGACCCCAGACCCACAGCAATCTGGATGACGCTTAACTGCCCTCTGAAATGGCCTCTTTGTGTCGAACTGCTACAAAGCAGTACTGCACCTTCTCAAGGGCAGGTCGGGATGGGTAATAAATGCTAGTCTTGCCAGCGACGCCCACGTCCCGTGAATGAATTTTTAAAAAGTGTCTCCTCGATGTAAATGCCCTACGGCAGTGTTAGTAGCTCTCTCACCTCTGGAGGTTGTGGGTTCATGTGCAACTCCACAATAATCTAGGTTGACACTCCCAGCGCAGTATTGCGTACACCTCAAAAGTACTTCACTGGCTTTAACGTGCTTTGGGACGTCCTGAGGTTCTAACAGGCGCTATGTAAATACATTGGACTACTGCCCAGGTATGTCCTGTCCACAAAATGCAGGACCATTCCGATCCGGCCAATTACCGCTCCATCAGTCTACTCTCAATCATCAGTAAAGTGATGGAAGGTGTCATCGACAGTGCTATCAAGCGGCACTTGCTCACCAATAACCTGCTCACTGATGCCCAGTTTGGGTTCTGCCAGGACCACTCGGCTCCCGACCTCATTACAGCCTTGGTCCAAACATGGACAAAGGAGCTGAATTCCAGAGGTGAGGTGAGAGTGACTGCCCTTGACATCAAGGCAGCGTTTGACCGAGTGTGGCATCAAGGAGCCCTAGTAAAACTGAAGTCAATGGGAATTGGGGGAAAATGCTCCACTGGCTGGAGTCATACCTAGCACAAAGAAAGATGGTTGTGGTGGTTGAAGGTCAATCATCACAGCCCCAGGACATCGCTGCAGGAGTTTCTCAGGGCAGTGTCCTAGGCCAAACCATCTTCAGCTGCTTCATCAATGACCTTCCCTCCACCATAGGATCAGAAATGGGGATGTTCGCTGATGACTGCACAATGTTCAGCGCCATTCACAACGCCTCAGATAATGTAACAGTCCATGCCCACATGCAACAAGACCTGGACGACGTTCAGGCTTGGGCTGATAAGTGGCAGGTAACATTCGCGCCACACAAGTGACAGACAATGACCACCTCCAACAAGCGAGAGTCTAACCACCTCCCCTTGACATTCAACAGCATTACCATCGGCGAATCCTCCCACCATCAACATCCTGGGGGTCACCATTGACCAGAAACTTAACTGGACCAGCCACATAAATACTGTGGCAACAAGAGCAGGTCAGAGGCCAGGTATTCTGCGGCGAGTGTCTCACCTCCTGACTCCACAGAGCCTTTCCACCATCTACAAGGCACAAGTCAGGAGTGTGATAAGATCATAAGAACATCAGAAACAGGAGCAGGAATAGGCCACTCGGCCCCTCGAGCCTGCTCCATCATTCAATAAGATCAGGGCTGATCTTGGGCTCAAAGCCACTTCCCTGCCCGCTCCCCATGACCCTTCACTCCCTTATCTTGCAAGAATCTGTCTATCTCCACCTTAAATGTATTCAATGACCCAGCCTCCACGGCTCTCTGGGGCAAAGAATTCCACAGATTTACGACCCTCTGAGAGAAGAAATTCCTCCTCATCTCAGTTCTAAAAGGGCGACCCTTTATTCTGAGACTGTGCCCCCGAGTTCTAGATTTCCCCACGAGGGGAAACATCCTCTCCGCATCTACCTTGTCGAGCCCCCCTCAGTATCTGATATGTTTCAGTAAGATCACCCCTCATTCTTCTAAATTCCAATGGGTATAGGCCCAACCTACTCAACCTTTCTTCATAAGTCAACCCCCTCATCTCAGGAATCAACCGAGTGAATCGTCTCTGAACTGCCTCCAATGCAAGTATATCCTTCCTTAAATAAGGAGACCAGAACTGCACGCAGTACTCCAGGTGTGGTCTCACCAATACCCTGTACAGTTGTAGCAGGACTTCCCTGCTTTTATACTCCAGCCCCCTTAAAATAAAGGCCAACATTCCATTTGCCTTTTTGATTACTCTTCACTTGCCTGGATGAGTGCAGCTCCAACAACACTCAAGAAGCTCGACACCATCCAGGACAAAGCAGCCCCCTTGATTGGCACCCCGTCCAGCACCTTAAACAGAGGGAGTGTCGATCTGGATTATGGGGCTCGGGTTTCTGGAGTGGGGAGGGGTGGGGGGGATTCGAACCCACGACTTTCTTACTCAGAGAGGAGAGTGCTACCCACTGAGCCAGTCAGAGCTGACAAATTGTGTTGTGCTACATTCCAGGCTGTGGGTGTTGTGCATCTCCCGGGAGCTCTCTCGACCTCCGGCGATCAGAGATCCCTCGGCGATGTTGTTTTCGCCCCACCGTCGACCTGGGTAAACAGCTCCAGGCCCGCTCGACTGAGCGCCTGAATAACAAACGGAAAATAACCACACATCTACCCACACACATATACACACAACTTGTTTACTCATCTCTGCCCATCCCTGACTCACCTGGGAGTGACTGCGCCCCGACGAATCGGCTCCAGGAACTGTCATTTCCCCCTCGCGCTCGTTGCCGCTCGGTCAGATACTGCCAGTGAGCCGCAGCCCTTTTGAATGCTGATCGACTACAGCGGGCATCGCCAGCGGGTTCGATGTCGTCTCCCGAGCCAGCGAGGGTAGAGGGAGGGCAGGTAAGTGGTGATCCCCCGAGAGGGAAGTACTTTTGAAAAGTAGTTTCAGGGGCTGAGAAGATTAGAGAGAGTAGTGGGGCATCATTGAGTGAAATTAAAGTAGATTAAGGGTTAGAGAGTGGAGTGGGGCATCATTGAGTGAAACTAAAGCAGATTAAGGGAGCAGGATTAGAGAGGGGAGTAGGCTATCATTGGCTGAAACTAAAGCAGGTTAAGGGAGCAGGATTAGAGAGGGGAGTGAGGTATCAGTGAGTGAAACTAAAGCAGGTTAAGGGAGCAGGATTAGAGAGGGGAGTGAGGTATCAGTGAGTGAAGCTAAAGCAGGTTAAGGGAGCAGGATTAGAGAGGGGAGTAGGCTATCATTAATGAAAGTTGGTATAATCATGATTGTATTATCGCCAATCGCTTGCTTTCCTGCGATGTGTTCAGTGTCGAGAGGGAGCAGAAGATTCATTGGTTCATGATCAGCAAAGAGTTTGTGTCTGGTGGGGAAGAAGTGGGGGGAGGGGAGAAGGGGAGGGGAGGAGGGAATGGGAAGTGAGGAGGGAAGGGGAGGAGGGAATGGGAGGGGAGGAGGGAAGGGGGGAGGGAAGGGGAGGGGAGGGGAGGAGAGAAGGGGAGGGGAGGAGGGAAGGGGAGGAGGGAATGGGAGGGGAGGAGGGAAGGGGAGGAGGGAAGGGGGAGGAGGGAATGGGAGGGGAGGAGAAAAGGGGAGGAGGGAATGGGGGGAGGAGGGAATGGGAGGGGAGGAGGGAAGGGGAGGAGGGAATGGGGGGAGGAGGGAATGGGAGGGGGGAAGGGGAGGGGAGGAGGGGAGGGGAGGGGAGGAGGGAATGGGGGGAGGAGGGAATGGGAGGGGAGGAGGGAAGGGGAGGAGGGAAGGGGAGGGGAGGGGAGGAGGGAAGGGGGAGGAGGGGAGGGGAGGAGGGAAGGGGGGATGAGGGAAGGGGAGGAGGGAATGGGGGGAGGAGGGAATGGGAGGGGAGGAGGGAAGGGGAGGAGGGAAGGGGAGGGGAGGAGGGAAGGGGAGGAGGGAAGGGGGAGGAGGGAATGGGAGGGGAGGAGGGAAGGGGGGATGAGGGAAGGGGAGGGGAGGAGGGAAAGGGAGGAGGGAATGGGAGGGGAGGAGGGAAGGGGAGGGGAGGAGGGAAGGGGAGGGGAGGAATGAACGAGAGGAAAGGGGAGGGGAGGGGGGATGAAGGGGAGGGGAGGAGGGAAGGGGAGGGGAGGAATAAACGAGGGAGGAGGGAAGGGGAGGTGTTTGGAGGGGAGGGAAGAAATTGGGGCAGTGAGGGGAGAGGTGGGGGATAGGAGTCAAGGAGAGGAGGGGAGAAGTGAGAGGGAGAGTGAGGGAAGGGGAGGTGAGGGGATGAGAGGGGAGGAGAGGAGGAGGGAAAGGGGGAGGGGAGGAGAAGGGAAGAGAGGAGGGGGAGGGAAAGAGGAGAGGAGAGGGTATGGGAGGCATAGGGAGTGAAGGGGAGGGGATGGCAGGGGAGGGGAGGGGTAGATTAGATGGTGGAGGGTAGGAGAGGAGGAGGCAATGGGGAGGAAGAATAGAGGAGAGGGGAGTGGATGGAAGGGGAGGGGAGGAGAGGGGAGGGGAGGTGAGGGGGAGAGGAGAGCGGAGGGGAGGAGAGGGGAGGAGGAGAGGAGAGGGGAGGGGAGGAGAGGGGAGGAGGAGAGGAGAGGGGAGGAGACGGGAGGAGGAGAGGGGAGGGGAGGGGAGGGGAGGGGAGGGGAGGAGATGGGAGGAGGAGAGGGGAGGGGAGGAGATGGGAGGAGGAGAGGGGAGGGGAGGAGACGGGAGGAGGAGAGGAGAGGGGAGGGGAGGAGATGGGAGGAGGAGAGGGGAGTGGATGGACGGGGAGGGGAGGAAGGGAGGGAGAAAGGGAGAGGAAGGGTGAGGAGAGGGGAGGGGAGGAGGGGGGAGGGGAGGAAGGGGGAGAGGGGGAGGGGAGGAGAGAAGAGAAGGGAGGAGGGGGTAGGAGAGAAGAGGGGAGGGGAGGAGGGCAGGGGTGGAGAAGAGGAGTGAGGGGAGCGAATGGGAGGGGCGGAGGAGAGGAGATGTGTGTAGAGAGGGGGAGAGGGAGAGGGGTGGGAGGGACCAGGAGGAAATGGAGAGGAGAGGAGAGAGGGGGAGAGAAGGGAGGGGAGAGGGGAGGGGTGGAGAGTCGGGTGCATAGGGAGTTGGGGGGAGGGGAGGGGAGGAGAGGGCGAGGGAGGGGAAGGGAGTGGGAGAGCAAGAGGCAGTAGAGATGGGAGGGGAGAGGAGAGCAGAGGTGGAGGGGAGTAGATGAGAGAGAGGGGAGCCAAGAGTAAGTGAGCGGAGGGGAGGGGAGATGATGGAGGAGAGCAGAGGTGGGAGAGAGGAGGAGAAGGGAGGGGAGGGTGGAGGTGAGGGAGAGGGCCAGCGAGAGGAGGGAGGAGGGGAGTCAGGGGGAAGGCAGGGGAGAGAATGAGAGGGGAAGGAATGGGGGGGCAGAGGGGATAGGCAGAGGAGAGGAAAGAACAGAAAGAGCGAGGGAGAGGGGAGCGCAGGGGTGAGTGAAGGGGAGGGAAGGTGAGGGGAGGGTTGGGTAGGGGAGCAGAGTGGAGGAGAGGGGAGTGGAGGAAAGGAAAGGAAAAGAGAGGGAAGGGGAGGAAAGGAGGAGGAGGAGAGGGGAGGAAAGGAGGGGGAGGAGAGGGGAGGAAAGGAGGGGGAGGAGAGGGGAGGAGAGGAGAGGGGAGGAGAGGGGAGGAGAGGAGAGGGGAGGAGAGGGGAGGAGGGGGAGGGGAGGAAAGGAGGGGGAGGAGAGGGGAGGAGAGGGGAGGGGAGGAGAGGAGAGTGAAGGGGAGGAGAGGAGAGGAGGGGGAGGAGAGGGGAGGAGAGGAGAGGGGAGGGGAGGAGAGGAGAGGGGAGGGGAGGAGAGGGGAGGAGAGGGGAGGAGAGGGAGGAGAGGGGAGGAGAGGAGGGGGAGGGGAGGAGAGGAGAGGAGGGGGAGGAGAGGAGAGGAGGGGGAGGAGAGGAGAGGGGAGGAGAGGAGAGGGGAGGAGAGGGGAGGAGAGGAGAGGGGAGGAGGGGGACGGGAGGAGAGGAGAGGGGAGGAGGGGGACGGGAGGAAAGGAGGGGGAGGAGAGGGGAGGAGAGGAGAGGGGAGGAGAGGAGAGGGGAGGAGGGGGAGGGGAGGAAAGGAGGGGAGGAGAGGGGAGGAGAGGGGAGGGGAGGAGAGGAGAGGGGAGGAGAGGGGAGGAGAGGAGAGGGGAGGAGGGGGAGGGGAGGAAAGGAGGGGGAGGAGAGGGGAGGAGAGGGGAGGAGAGGAGAGGGGAGGAGAGGGGAGGAGAGGAGAGGGGAGGAGGGGGAGGGGAGGAAAGGAGGGGGAGGAGAGGGGAGGAGAGGAGAGGGGAGGGGAGGAGAGGAGAGGAGAGGGGAGGGGAGGAGAGGAGAGGAGGGGGAGGGGAGGAAAGGAGGGGGAGGAGAGGAGAGGGGAGGAGAGGAGAGGAGAGGGGAGGAAAGGAGGGGGAGGAGAAGAGAGGGGAGGAAAGGAGGGGGAGGGGAGGGGAGGAGAGGGGAGGAAAGGAGGGGGAGGAGAGGAGGGGAGGGGAGGAAAGGAGGGGGAGGAGAGGAGAGGGGAGGGGAGGAGAGGAGAGGGGAGAGAACGGAGGGAAGGGGTAGTGGGGAGGGGTGGGGAGGGGCGGTGCGGAGGCAGGAGGGGAGTCAGAGTGGAGGCAGGGGAGAGGATGAGAGTGGAGGGAATGGGAGGGCCCGAGGGGATGGGCGGAGGAGAGGAGAGGATAGAGAGAGCGAGGGAGAGGGTAGGGAAGGGGTGAGTGAAGGGGAGGGGAGGATTGGAGGTGAGGCGAGGGGCGGAGTGGGGAAGGAGGAGAGCGGAGGGGTTGGAGGGGATCGGAGGAGGCTATAGGGGAGGAGAGGAGAATGGAGGCGAGGGGTGGGCGGAGGGGTGGAGAGGAGTCTGGGTGGAGGCAGGGGAGAGGATGAGAGGGAAGGGAATGGGGGGGCCCGAGGGGATGGGCGGAGGTAAGGAGAAGATAGAGGGAGCGAGGGAGAGGGGAGGGAAGGCTAGTGGAGGCGAGGCGACGAGCATGTAGGGGAGGAGAGGTGGAGAGGGGAGGGGTGGAGGGGAGAGGGAGAGGAGAGAGGGGGAGAGGGAGAGCGAGGGGGTGGGAGGAGAGAAGAAAGGGGGAGATGGGGGTGAGGGTTGGGGAAGTGAGTGTGGAGGGGAGGAGGGGAGGGAGGGGAAAGGTGGAGTGGGAGAGGAGTGGAGGGGGAGGGAGCAGGAGAGAAGGGAGGGGGAGGGGATGTGCGAGGGGGATGGGAGGATGAGAAGAGGGGGAGAGTGGGGAGGGGGATGGGAGGAGATCATAGAATGGTTACAGCACAGAAGGAGGCCATTCGGCCGTCGAGCCCGTGCCGGCTCTCTGCGAGAGCACTTCAGCTAATCCCACTCCCCCGCCCTTTCCCCGGAGCCCTGCAAATTTCTTTCCTTCAGGTACTTATCCAACTCCCTTTTGAAAGCCACGATTGAATCTGCCTCCACCGCCCTTTCAGGCAGCGCATTCCAGATCCTGACCACTCGCTGCATAAGAAAAGTTCTTCCTCATGTCGCCTTTGCTGCTTCTGCCAATCACCTTAAATCTGTGTCCTCTGGTTCTCGACCCTTCTGTCAATGGGAACAGTTTCTCTCTATCTACTCTGTCCAGACCCCTCATGATTTTGAACACCTCGATCAAATCTCCTCTCAATCTTCTCTGCTCCAAGGAGAACAATCCCAGCTTCTCCAGTCTCTCCATGTAACTGAAGTCCCTCATCCCTGGTACCATTCTGGCCAATCTCCCCTTAACCTTCTCTGCTCTAAGGAGAACAATCCCAGCTTCTCCAGTCTCTCCAAGTAACTGAAGACCCTCATCCCCGGTACCATTCTGGTCAATCTCCCCTTAACCTTCTCTGCTCTAAGGAGAACAACCCCAGCTTCTCCAGTCTCTCCACATAACTGAAGTCCCTCATCCCTGGTACCATTCTGGCCAATCTCCCCTTAACCTTCTCTGCTCGAAGGAGAACAATCCAGCTTCTCCAGTCTCTCCAAGTAACTGAAGACCCTCATCCCTGGTACCATTCTGGCCAATCTCCCCTTAACCTTCTCTGCTCCAAGGAGAACAACCCCAGCTTCTCCAGTCTCTCCACATCACTGAAGCCCCTCATCCCCTGGTACCATTCTGGTCAATCTCCCCTTAACCTTCTCTGCTCTAAGGAGAACAATCCCAGCTTCTCCAGTCTATCCACGTAACTGAAGTCCCTCATCCCTGGTACCATTCTGGTCAATCTCCCCCTTAACCTTCTCTGCTCTAAGGAGAACAATCCCAGCTTCTCCAGTCTCTCCACGTAACTGAAGTCCCTCATCCCTGGTACCATTCTGGTCAATCTCCCCTTAACCTTCTCTGCTCTAAGAAGAACAACCCCAGTTTCTCCAGTCTCTCCACATAACTGAAATCCCTCATCCCTGGAACCATTCCTGTAAATCTTTTCTGCTCCCTCTCTAAGGCCTTCACATCCTTCCTAAAGTGTGGTGCCCAGAATTGGACACAAGACTCCAGTTGTGGCCGAACCAGTGTTTTATAAAGGTCATCATAACTTCCTTGCTGTTGTACTCTCTGCCTCTATTTATAAAGCACAGGATCCCGTAAGATTTTTTTTACCTGCTTTCTCAACCTGCCCTGCCACCTTCAACAATTTGTGCACATATACCCCCAGGTCTCTCTGTTCCTGCACCCACTTTAGGATTGTACCCTTTAGTTTATATTGCCTCTCCTCGTTCTTCCTACCAGATGGGAGGAGAGTGGAGGGGAGCAGAGGGGAGTGAAGGGGAGGGGAAAGAAGGGGACGAGAGCGAGAGTAGAGGAGAGGAGAGGGCAGGAAGAAGACAGGAAGCGAGGCAGGGGGAGAGTTGTTAAGGGGAGGGAGAAGAGGGGAGGCAGGAGAAGAGGAGAGGAAGGGAGGGGAGGAAAGGGAAAGGGGAAGGGAGGGGTAGAGGAGAGGAAGGGAGGGGAGGAAAGGGAAAGGGAGGGGCAAAGGGATGGAGTGGAGAGAGGGGGGAGAGGGAAGGTGGAGGAAAGTAGGGTGGAGGAGAGGAGGCAGGGGAGGGGAGGGGAGGAGAGTGGAGGGGAGGGGTGGATAGGAGAGTGGAGAGGCGGGGAGGAGATTGGAGGGGAGGAGATTGGAGGGGAGGAGATTGGAGGGGAGGAGATTGGAGGGGAGGGGAGGAGATTGGAGTGGAGGGGGAGAGGGGAGGGGAGGGGAGGGGAGGAGAGTGGAGTGGAGTGGAGTGGAGGGGAGGAGAGGGGAGGGGAGGGGAGGAGAGTGGAGTGGAATGGAGGGGAGGGGAGGGGAGTGGAGTGGAGTGGCATGGCGTGGAGGGGAGGGGAGGGGAGGAGAGTGGCGTGGAGTGGAGTGGAGTGGCGTGGAGTGGAGGGGAGGGGAGGGAGGGGAGGAGAGTGGAGTGGAGGGGAGGAGAGGGGAGGGGAGGGGAGGACAGTGGAGGGGAGGAGAGTGGAGTGGAGGGGAGGAGAGGAGAGGGGAGGAGAGTGTAGGGGAGGGGAGGAGAGAGGAGGGAGGAGATTGGAGGGGAGGAGATTGGAGGGGAGGGGAGGAGATTGGAGGGGAGGGGAGGAGATTGGAGGGGAGTGGAGGAGATTGGAGGGGAGGGGAGGAGATTGGAGGGGAGGGGAGGATAGGAGAGTGGATGAGGAGGGGAGGGGAGGAGAGTGGAGTGGAGGGGAGGGGAGGGGAGCGGAATGGAGTGGAGGGGAGGGGAGGAGAGGAGAGGGGAGGAGAGTGTAGGGGAGGGGAGGAGAGGGGAGGGGAGGAGATTGGAGGGGAGGAGATTGGAGGGGAGGGGAGGAGATTGGAGGGGAGGGGAGGAGATTGGAGGGGAGTGGAGGAGATTGGAGGGGAGGGGAGGAGATTGAGGGGAGGGGAGGATAGGAGAGTGGATGAGGAGGGGAGGGGAGGAGAGTGGAGTGGAGGGGAGGGGAGGGGAGGGGAGGGGAGCGGAATGGAGTGGAGGGGAGGGGAGGAGAGTGGAGTGGCGTGGAGTGAGGGGAGGGGAGGGGAGGGGAGGAGAGTGGAGTGGAGGGGAGGAGAGGGGAGGGGAGGAGAGGGGAGGGGAGGAGAGTGGAGGGGAGGAGAGTGGAGTGGAGGGGAGGAGAGGAGAGGGGAGGAGAGTGTAGGGGAGGGGAGGGGAGGAGTGGGGAGGGGAGGGGAGGATAGGAGAGGGGAGGGGAGGAGAGGAGACGGGAGGGGAGGAGAGGGGAGGGGAGGAGATTGGAGGGGAGCAGATTGGAGGGGAGGGGAGGGGAGGAGTGGGGAGGGGAGGGGAGGATAGGAGAGGGGAGCGGAGGAGAGGAGAGGGGAGGGGAGGAGAGGGGAGGGGAGGAGAGGGGAGGGAGGAGATTGGAGGGGAGGAGATTGGAGGGGAGGGGAGGAGATTGGAGGGGAGGGGGAGAGGGGAGGGGAGGAGATTGGAGGGGAGGGGAGGAGATTGGAGGGGAGGGGAGGATAGGAGAGTGGATGGGGAGGGGAGGATAGGAGAGTGGATGAGGAGGGGAGGATAGGAGAGTGGAGGGGAGGGGAGGAGATTGGAGGGGAGGGGAGGAGTGTGGAGTGGAGGGGAGGGGAGGGGAGGGGAGTGGAATGGAGGGGAGGAGAGGGAAGGGGAGGGGAGGAGAGTGGAGTGGAGTGGAGGGGAGGAGAGGGGAGGGGAGGGGAGGAGAGTGGAGTGGAGTGGAGTGGAGGGGAGGGGAGGAGAGTGGAGTGGAGTAGAGTGGAGTGGAGTGGAGTGGAGGGGAGGAGAGTGGAGTGGAGGGGAGAAGAGGGGAGGGGAGGAGAGTGGAGGGGAGGAGATTGGAGGGGAGGGGAGGAAAGTGGAGTGGAATGGAGGGGAGTGGAATGGAGGGGAGGAGAGGGAAGGGGAGGGGAGGAGAGTGGAGTGGAGTGGAGGGGAGGTGAGGGGATGGGAGGGGGAGGGGAGGAGGTGGAGTGGAGTGGAGTGGAGGGGAGGGGTGGAGAGTGGAGTGAGTAGAGTGGAGTGGAGTGGAGTGGAGGGGAGGAGAGTGGAGTGGAGGGGAAAAGAGGGGAGGGGAGGAGTGGGAGGGGTGGAGAGTGGAGTGGAGGGGAGGTGAGGAGTGGAGGAGTGTGGAGGGAGGGGAGGGAGGGAGGAGTGGGGAGGGGTGGGGAGGATAGGTGAGGGGTGGGGAGGGAGAGGAGGAGGTGGGAGAGGTGGGGGGGGGGGGGTGGGGAGGGGAGGGTGAGGGTGGAGGGAGAGTGGTGTGGTGGGGTGGAGAGGAGAGGGGAGGCGAGTGTAGGGAGGGGAGGGGAGGAGTGGGGAGGGGTGGATAGGAGAGGGGTGGGGTGGAGTGGGGAGGGAGGAGATTGGAGGGGAGGAGTTGGAGGGAGGAGTGGGGAGGGGAGGGGAGGAGAGGAGAGGAGAGGGGAGGGGAGGAGAGGAGAGGGGAGGGGAGAGAGGGGAGGGGAGGGAGGAAATTGGAGGGGAGGAGATTGGAGGGGAGGGGAGGAGATTGGAGGGATGGGGAGAGGGGAGGGTGAAGATTGGAGGGGAGGGGAGGTGATTGGTGGGATGGGAGGTTTGGAGAGTGGATGGGGAGGGGAGGATAGGAGTGGTGAGTGGGGTGGTAGGAGGAGGTGGAGGGGAGGGGAGGAGATTGGAGGGGTGAGGAGAGTGGTGTGGAGGGGTGGGGAGTGGATTGGAGGGGTGGAGGGGGAGGTGTGGGGTGGTGGTGTGGAGTGTGAGTGGTGTGGAGTGGAGGGGAGGAGAGGGGTGGGGAGGGGAGGGGAGGAGAGTGGAGTGGAGTGGAGTGGAGTGGAGGGGAGGGGGAGGGGACGGGAGTTGGAGCGGAGTGGAGCGGAGTGGAGGGGAGGAGAGTGGAGTGGAGTGGAGTGGAGTGGAGTGGAGTGGAGGGGAGGAGAGGGGAGGGGAGGGGAGGAGAGGGGAGGGGAGGAGAGGGGAGGAGCGTGGAGGGGAGTGGAGGATAGGAGAGGGAGGGAGGAGAGTGGAGTGGTGTGGAGGGGAGGCGAGGAGAGTGGAGTGGAGTGGAGTGGAGTGGAGTGGAGTGGAGGGGAGGAGAGGGGAGGGGAGGGGAGGAGAGGGGAGGGGAGGAGAGGGGAGGAGCGTGGAGGGGAGTGAGGATAGGAGAGGGGAGGGAGGAGAGTGGAGTGGTGTGGAGGGGAGGGGAGGGGAGGGGAGAGTGGAGTGGAGTGGAGTGGAGAGGAGGAGAGTGGAGGGAGGAGAGTGGAGTGGAGTGGAGGGAGGAGTGGGGAGGGAGGGGAGGATAGGAGAGGGGAGGGAGGAGAGGGGAGGGGAGGAGAGGGGAGGGGAGGAGAGTGGAGGGGAGTGGAGGGGAGGAGTGGGGAGGGGAGGGGAGGGGAGGAGAGGGGAGTGGAGGAGAGGGGAGGAGCGTGGAGGGGAGTGGAGGATAGGAGAGGGGAGGGGAGGAGAGTGGAGTGGTGTGGAGGGGAGGGGGAGGATAGGATAGGAGAGGGGAGGGGAGAGGAGATTGGAGGATAGGGGAGTGGAGGGGAGGAG
>NW_028225180.1:9031140-9126280 GCF_052327205.1 Somniosus microcephalus | reverse complement strand
TCAGACCGTGCACAGGGGCGTTGAGGCACCGACCCCGAACCCCCCACCACGCGCCAAGACCACCTTCTTCCACCTCCGTAACAAACCACATCCCATCTCCTGCTGGAAACCTGATCCGTGCCCTTTGTTACACCTGGACTCCCGACTATTCCAAGGTTCTCCTGGTCGGCCTCCCATTTTCCACCTTCCATGACATGAGCTCATCTGAAACTCCTGCTACCCCTGTATCTGAACTCAGGCCAAGCCCGATTCACACAGCACCCCTGTGCTCGCTGACATTCGCTGGCTCCCGGTCACGCAAAGCCTCGATATTCAATTCTCATTCTTGTTTTCAAATCACGCCCTCACGCCATTCCCTATCTCTGCAACCTACTCCAGCCCTACAACCCTCCCTATCTCTGTAACCTCCTCCAGCCCCTACAACCCTCCCTATCTCTGTAACCTCCTCCAGCCCTACAACCCTCCCTATCTCTGTAACCTCCTCCAGCCCTACAACCCTCCCTATCTCTGTAACCTCCTCCAGCCCCTACAACCCTCCCTATCTCTGTAACCTCCTCCAGCCCTACAACCCTCCCTATCTCTGTAACCTCCTCCAGCCTCTACAACCCTCCCTATCTCTGTAACCTCCTCCAGCCCCTACAACCCTCCCTATCTCTGTAACCTCCTCCAGCCCCTACAACCCTCCCTATCACTGTAACCTCCTCCAGCCCCTACAACCCTCCCTATCTCTGTAACCTCCTCCAGCCCTACAACCCTCCCTATCTCTGTAACCTCCTCCAGCCCCTACAACCCTCCCTATCACTGTAACCTCCTCCACCACTACAACCCTCCCTGTCTCTGTAACCTCCTCCAGCCCCTACCACCCTCCCTATCACTGTAACCTCCTCCACCACTACAACCCTCCCTATCTCTGTAACCTCCTGCAGCCCCTATAACCCTCCCTATCTCTGTAACCTCCTCCAGCCCCTACAACCCTCCCTATCTCTGTAACCTCCTCCAGCCCCTACAACCCTCCCTATCTCTGTAACCTCCTCCAGCCCCTACAACCCTCCCTATCACCGTAACCTCCTCCACCACTACAACCCTCCCTATCTCTGTAACCTCCTCCAGCCCCTACAACCCTCCCTATCACTGTAACCTCCTCCACCACTACAACCCTCCCTGTCTCTGTAACCTCCTCCAGCCCCTACAACCCTCCCTATCACTGTAACCTCCTCCACCACTACAACCCTCCCTATCTCTGTAACCTCCTCCAGCCCCTACAACCCTCCCTATCTCTGTAACCTCCTCCAGCCCTGAAATAAAGAATAGATTTGCCTTTCTAATCTAGGCTTTATTAACTTAAAAATCCTGTAGCACATCTTCAACACCCAGTCCCAACTAAAGGCTGGAAAGAACTGAATTTAAGATGGCCACCACAAATCACATGACATCAACTACCAATGAGATTACAGCATATATCCCAAGGCAGGAAACAAACAACCAATCACAATACTTCTTACTAAACATAAAGAATAATCACCACATTCACCCCTCCTTTTAAAATATACTCCAACCTAAATAACCTTTACAATTTATAATTAATTATTTACAACTAAAACTATGCACAGACAAAATAAAACTATTCAACATGACACAATACTAAGTGAGCAACAACAAATAGTAACATTGCACATAAGTATTAAGTATCTCTCAACTAAAACAATATAATATAATATTTCAACAATTTGAAAACATTACTATCAATTTAAAAGTCCATTTTCAATCGGTCGACCGGATATCTTGTTCGTGTCGACCTTCTTAACCTTGGTGAAATTCCTTGCCCCTCCCACACCAGGAGACACAGAAGTATCTTCTGCAGGAAGGCTATCCATATCCCGATTTCCAACGGTTTCCGGATTAGAAATCCCATCAGGAGGTAAACTGGGACGGTCATGAACATCCATCGAGGGCTGACTAATAGAAGTATAATTATCTGCAGTCGGATTGGAAATATTCGTAGTATCTGTAACAGCATCCACATTATCTGAATCATGACTATTGTTAATATCCTCAGAAGAGGGCTGGCCACCACAAGGAGCCAAGTCTTTAATTGAAACGGTACTTTCTTTCCCATCTTGGAATCGAATATGAGCATATTGGGAATTTGCCTCCAACAGCTCCACCTCCTCCACTAAAGGATCATATTTTGACAATCTAACATGGCGTCGAAGCAGCACAGGTCCCTGCATAGTAAGCCATGAAGGTACCGAATATCCCGTAGTAGATCTCCGCGGATAGTTAAAGAGCCTTTCATGGGGGGTCACATTAGTAGCCGTTGAAAGCAATGATCTAATGGAATGCAGGGCATCAGGCAGTACCATTTCCCACTGTGTATTCTTAAGGTGCCGGGATGTCAAAGCCAACATAACTGCCTTCCAGATCACCCCATTGTATCGTTCGCACTGTCCATTACCCTGGGGATTATACGGGGTAGTTCTGCTAGTAGAAATTCCCCGACTCTGAAGGTATTCCTTCAACTGGGAAGACATAAAAGAACTTCCCTGATCCGAATGGATATACGCAGGCATCCCAAAGATGACAAAAAGTTGAGTCAGACATTTGATAACTGTAGCAGCTGATACATCTGCACAAGGAAAAGCAAAAGGGAACCTTGAAAACTCATCCACAACAGTAAATATATATTGGTTTTGAGTAGTTGAAGGAAGAGGCCCCTTAAAATCGACGCTCAAATGTTCAAAAGGAGAAGTAGCCTTTATAAGATGAGCTCGTTGAGGCTTAAAGAAATTCGGTTTACACCGAGCACAGATAGAACATGATGAAGTCATCCGCTTGACGTCTTCAACTGAAAAAGGCAAATTCTTACTGCGTACGAAGTGTATCATCCTCGTAACCCCAGGATGGCATAAGGCATTGTGAAGATTAATAAGCGTTTCTCCGTGAATCACAGAACAATAAGCCCTCGACAGCGCATCAGCAGCAACATTATCCTTCCCCGGACGATAAACTATATCAAAATGGTAACATGCCAACTCAGTCCTCCACCTCATTATTTTATCATTCTAATCTTTCCAAAATGTTTGACATCAAACATAAAGGACACAGACTTTTGATCAGTTACCAACGTAAAATGTCGCCCCGATAAATAATGTCTCCATTTACGCAGTGCTTCTACTATTGCATACGCCTCTTTCTCTATTGAAGAATGCCTTTTTTCACTATTGTTCAAGGTACGTGAGAAAAAGGCCACAGGTCTTCCATTTTGGTTCAGAGTAGCCCCAATTGCAAAATCAGAAGCGTCCGTCTCAATCACAAAAGGAACCTGCTCATCAATAGAATGCACAACTGCTCCAAGGATATCCTTTTTAAAATTATCAAAACATGTCCTGGCCTCCCATGATAGAGGATATGTCGTAACCCGAATAAGAGGCCGGATCGTCTGTGAAAAATTTGCAATCCAATTAGAATAGTAAGAAAACAGTCCAACAACTCGTTGCAAAGCCTTAGAATTAGTAGGACAAGGTAAATCAATCAATGGTCGCAGACGTTCTGGGTCTGGTTTAATCTTGTTTCCCGAGATAATGTACCCGAGTAGATTTACCTCAGTGGTCGAAAAGGTACACTTCTCTTTATTGAAAGTTAAACCAACTTTTTCCGCAGCATGAAGGAATCTTTCTAAATTAGAATCATGCTCCACCCTTGATTTGCCACACACCGTGATGTCATCTAAGTATGAAAAGGTGTCAGAGAGAGAGTTATCACTTGTAAAAGCATCCATTGCCCGTTGAAAACAAGCAACACCATTAGTAACACCAAATGGTATTCGGCAAAACTGATACAGCTTTCCACCAGCCTCAAAGGCCGTATATGGTTGATCCTTCTTAACAATAGGAATCTGATGATAAGCACTCTTTAGGTCAATAGTGCTAATAACCTTATACTGAGATACTTTATTGATAAGCTCATCAATCTTAGGCAAAGGGTACGCATCTAATTGAGTATACCTATTAATAGTTTGGGAATAGTCTATCACCATTCGTTTCTTATGTCTCTCGTTAGTCGTGACAACTACCTGTGCCCGCCAAGGCGAACAACTAGGTTCAATGATTCCTTCCAATAAGAGACGTTGAACTTCAGAATTAATAAATTCTCTATCCTGACTGCTATACCTTCTTGACTTGGTAGCAATTGGCTTACAATCCGGCATCAAATTGGAAAAAAGTGATAATGGAGAAATGGATAAGGAGGTTAATCCACAAATAGATAAAGGTGGCTTAGTCCCTCCAAATGAAAGACTGAGAGACTCGTGTAACTGAAGCACATCATGACCAATCAAAATATCCGCACAGAGATTGGGCAAAACAGATAGGCGTATATCAGTATACGTATTACCTAGAAGAATCAATTTCACAAGGCAACAACCAGCTACTTGTGAAGTGAGAGTCGTCTGAGCCATACACACCTGATAGGAAACAGGCGAAATTTTCAAATGCTTCTCCTTTGCAAACTGAAGACTTATAAAACTCTCGGTACTGCCCGTATCTATAAGGGCCTTCACTTCCAACCCATTAACTTGGGCCGTAACTATAGCTTTGTTTAGGCCATGAGCAAATGCAGCAGAAATTGATGCAATAAACGCCCTATCTAAAGGCTGAATAGTCACAGAGGAGGTAATTGAACCTGATGATTTACACACACGTGCGTAATGACCTCTCTTGCCGCATTTACTACACACAGCCTCCCGAGCAGGACACTTCAGACGAGGGTGCCGGATGTTCCCACAAAAATAACACTTCTGAATCCTAGAGGCAACAGCCGCTGAAGTAGAAACTGTTTCAGAATCTAGTAAACCACTCCTATTAAGTCCACATAATTCCTTTTCATCCGGAACTGCCAAAACCACAGTCACAGGCCGATTAAAAAGAGCAGAAGAATCCGAACTTCTCTGAGCCACATCCAATGTAGAAGCTTGCTCAAAAGCACTAAGATCCAAAGTCTTATTTTCTAACAACCGCTGACGAATTGATCTAGACAGTAATCCATTAATAAAAGCATCCCGTACCGATTCTTTCTTATATTCTTCAGCCGTCACGGCCTTATAATTACAGTTAACACTAAGGCACCGAAGTGCTTGTAAATAAGTATCCAAAGATTCTCCCACCTGCTGCCTACGGGCAGATAGAAGGTGACGTGCAAAAACCTCATTCTTGAGTTTAACAAAAATCTTTTCCAATGTAGAAATAGCCACTTCGTAAGTTTTACAGTCCAAAATATACTTATACACATCCGGAGCAATGCAGTTGATCAGCATATTCAGCTTATTTAGAGACTCTTGATCCAACACGCCCCAAAATTTTTAAATGTACAATACCAGTGTTTCCATTTATCATCCACTCCTGCAGAATTAGGGTCAGCATTGAATCGTTCTGGTTGAAGATATCGCTCCATTCTGACATAAAGTTAATAAATTGAAATAAAGAATAGATTTGCCTTTCTAATCTAGGCTTTATTAACTTAAAAATCCTGTAGCACATCTTCAACACCCAGTCCCAACTAAAGGCTGGAAAGAACTGAATTTAAGATGGCCACCACAAATCACATGACATCAACTACCAATGAGATTACAGCATATATCCCAAGGCAGGAAACAAACAACCAATCACAATACTTCTTACTAAACATAAAGAATAATCACCACAAGCCCCTACAACACTCCCTATCTCTGTAACCTCCTCCAGCCCCTACAACCCTCCCTATCTCTGTAACCTCCTCCAGCCCCTACAACCCTCCCTATCTCTGTAACCTCCTCCAGCCCTACAACCCTCCCTATCTCTGTAACCTCCTCCAGCCCCTACAACCCTCCCTATCACTGGAACCTCCTCCACCATTACAACCCTCCCTATCTCTGCAACCTACTCCAGCCCCGACAACCCTCCCTATCTCTGTAACCTCCTCCAGCCCCTACAACGCTCCCTATCGCTGTAACCTCCTCCAGCCCCGACAACCCTCCCTATCTCTGTAACCTCCTCCAGCACCTACAATACTCCCTATCTCTGTAACCTCCAACAGTCCTACAACCCTCCCTATCTCTGTAACCTCCTCCAGCCCCTACAACACTCCCTATTTCTGTAACCTCCTCCAGCCCCACAACCCTCCCTATCTCTGTAACCTCCTCCAGCCCCTACAACCCTCCCTATCTCTGTAACCTCCTCCAGCCTCTATAACCCTCCCTATCACTGTAACCTCCTCCACCACTACAACCCTCCCTGTCTCTGTAACCTCCTCCAGCCCCTACAACCCTCCCTATCACTGTAACCTCCTCCACCACTACAACCCTCCCTGTCTCTGTAACCTCCCCCAGCCCCTACAACCCTCCCGATCACTGTAACCTCCTCCACCACTACAACCCTCCCTATCTCTGTAACCTCTCCCAGCCCCTACAACCCTCCCTATCACTGTAACCTCCTCCACCACTACAACCCTCCCTATCTCTGTAACCTCCTCCAGCCTCTACAACCCTCCATATCACTGTAACCTCCTCCAGCCCTACAATCCTCCCTATCTCTGTAACCTCCTCCAGCCCCTACAACCCTCTCGATCTCTGTAACCTCCTCCAGACCCTACAACCCGCCCTATCACTGTAACCTCCTCCATCCCCTACAACCCTCCCTATCTCTGTAACCTCCTCCAGCCCCTACAAAACTCCCTATCTCTGTAACCTCCTCCAGCCCCTACAACCCTCCCTATCTCTGTAACCTGCTCCAGCCCCTACAACACTCCCTATCTCTGTAACCTCCTCCAGCCCCTACAACCCTCCCTATCACTGTAACCTCCTCCACCACTACAACCCTCCCTGTCTCTGTAACCTCCTCCAGCCCCGACAACCCTCCCTATCACTGTAACCTCCTCCACCACTACAACCATCCCTATCTCTGTAACCTCCTCCAGCCCCTACAACCCTCCCTATCTCTGTAACCTCCTCCAGCCCGACATCCCTCCCTATCTCTGTAACCTCCTCCAGCCCCTACAGCACTCCCTATCTCTGTAACCTCCTCCAGCCCCTACAACCCTCCCTATCTCTGTAACCTCCTCCAGCCCCTACAACCCTCCCCATCTCTGTAACCTCCTCCAGCCCCTACAACCCTCCCTATCTCTGTAACCTTGTCCAGCCCCTACAACCCTCCCTATCACTGTAAACTCCTCCACCACTACAACCCTCCCTGTCTCTGTAACCTCCTCCAGCCCCTACAACCCTCCCTATCTCTGTAACCTCCTCCAGCCCCTACAACCCTCCCTATCTCTGTAACCTCCTCCAGCCCTACAACCCTCCCTATCTCTGTAACCTCCTCCAGCCCCTACAACCCTCCCTATCACTGTAACCTCCTCCACCACTACAACCCTCTCTATCTCGGTAACCTCCTCCAGCCCCTACAACCCTCCCTATCTCTGTACCCTCCTCCAGCCCCTACAACTCTCCCCATCTCTGTAACCTCCTCCAGCCCCGACAACCCTCCCTATCTCTGTAACCTCCTCCAGCCCCTACAACACTCCCTAAATCTTTAACCTCCTACAGTCCTACAACCCTCCCCATCACTGTAACCTCCTGCACCACTACAACCCTCCCTGTCTCTGTAACCTCCTCCAGCCCCTACAACCCTCCCTATCACTATAACCTCCTCCACCACTACAACCCTCGCTATCTCTGTAACCTCCTCCAGCCCCTACAACACTCCCTATCGCTGTAACTTCCTCCAGCCCTACAACCCTCCCTATCTCTGTAACCTCCTCCAGCCCCTACAACCCTCCCTATCTCTGTAACCTCCTCCAGCCCCTACAATCCTCCCTATCACTGTAACCTCCTCCAGCCCGACAACCCTCCCTATCTCTGTAACCTCCTCCAGCCCCTACAGCCCTCCCTATCTCTGTAACCTCCTCCAGCCGCTGCAACCCTCCCTATCTCTGTAACCTCCTCCAGCCCCTACAACCCTCCCTATCACTGTAACCTCCTCCAGCCCCTACAACCCTCCCCATCTCTGTAACCTCCTCCAGCCCCTACAATCCTCCCTATCTCTGTAACCTTGTCCAGCCCCTACAACCCTCCCTATCACTGTAAACTCCTCCACCACTACAACCCTCCCTGTCTCTGTAACCTCCTCCAGCCCCTACAACCCTCCCTATCTCTGTAACCTCCTCCAGCCCCTACAACCCTCCCTATCTCTGTAACCTCCTCCAGCCCTACAACCCTCCCTATCTCTGTAACCTCCTCCAGGCCCTACAACCCTCCCTATCACTGTAACCTCCTCCACCACTACAACCCTCCCTATCTCTGTAACCTCCTCCAGCCCCTACAACCCTCCCTATCGCTGTAACTTCCTTCAGCCCTACAACCCTCCCTATCTCTGTAACCTCCTCCAGCCCCTACAACCCTCCCTATCTCTGTAACCTCCTCCAGCCCCTACAACCCTCCCTATCTCTGTAACCACCTCCAGCCCCTACAACCCTCCCTATCTCTGTAACCTTGTCCAGTCCCTACAACCCTCCCTATCACTGTAAACTCCTCCACCACTACAACCCTCCCTGTCTCTGTAACCTCCTCCAGCCCCTACAATCCTCCCTATCACTGTAACCTCCTCCACCACTACAAACCTCCCTATCACTGTAACCTCCTCCACCACAACAACCCTCCCTATCACTGTAAACTCCTCCACCACTACAACCCTCCCTGTCTCTGTAACCTCCTCCAGCCCCTACAATCCTCCCTATCACTGTAACCTCCTCCACCACTACAACCCTCCCTATCTCTGTAACCTCCCGCAGCCCCTACAACCCTCCCTATCGCTGTAACCTCCTCCACCACTACAAACCTCCCTATCACTGTAACCTCCTCCATCACTACAACCCTCCCTATCACTGTAACCTCCTCCAGCCCTACAACCCTCCCTATCTCTGTAACCTCCTCCAGCCCCTACAACCCTCCCTATCTCTGTAACCTCCTCCAGCCCCTACAACACTCCCTATCTCTGTAACCACCTCCAGCCCGACAACCCTCCCTATCTCTGTAACCTCCTCCAGCCCTACAACCCTCCCTATCTCTGCAACCTCCTCCAGCACCTACAACCCCCCTATCTCTGTAACCTCCTCCAGCCCTACAACCCTCCCTATCTCTGTAACCTCCTCCACCACTACAACCCTCCCTACCGCTGTAACCTCCTCCAGCCCCTACAAACCTCCCTATCACTGTAACCTCCTCTAGCACTACAACCCTCCCTATCTCTGTAACCTCCTCCAGCCGCTACAACCCTCCCTGTCACTGTAACCTCCTCCAGCCCCTACAACCCTTCCTATCACTGTAACCTCCTCCACCACTACAACCCTCCCTATCTCTGTAACCTCCTCCAGCCCCTACAACCCTCCCTATCTCTGTAACCTCCTCCAGCCCCAACAACACTCTCTATCTCTGTAACCTCCTCCAGCCACGACAACCCTCCCTATCTCTGTAACCTCCTCCATCCCCGACAACCCTCCCTATCTCTGTAACCTTCTCCAGCCCCTACACCACTCCCTATATCTGCAACCTCCTACAGTCCTACAACCCGCCCTACCTCTGTAACCTCCTCCCGCCCCTACAACAATCCCTATCTCTGTAACCTCCTCCAGCCCCTACAACCCTCCCTATATCTGTAAACTCGTCCAACCCTACAACCCTCCCTATCTCTTTAACCTCCTCCCGCCCCTACAACACTCCGTCTCTGTAACCTCCTACAGTACTACAACCCTCCCTATCTCTGTAACCTCCTCCAGCCCCGACACCACTCCCTATATCTGTAACCTCCTACAGCCCTACAACCCTCCCTAGCTCTGTAACCTCCTCCAGCCCCTACAACCCTCCCTATCACTGTAACCTCCTCCACCACTACAACCCTCCCTGTCTCTGTAACCTCCTCCAGCCCCTACAACCCTCCCTATCACTGTAACCTCCTCCACCACTACAACCTTCCCTATCGCTGTAATCTCCTCCAGCCCCTACAACCCTCCCTATCTCTGTAACCTCCTCCAGCCCCAAAACCCTCCCTATCTCTGTAACCTCCTCCAGCCCCTACAACCCTCCCTATCTCTGTAACCTCCTCCAGCCCCTACAACCCTCCCTATCACTGTAACCTCCTCCACCACTACAACCCTCCCTGTCTCTGTAACCTCCTCCAGCCCCTACAACCCTCCCTATCACTGTAACCTCCTCCACCACTACAACCCTCCCTGTCTCTGTAACCTCCTCCAGCCCCTACAACCCTCCCTAGCACTGAAACCTCCTCCACCACTACAACCCTCCCTATCTCTGTAACCCCCCCCAGCCCCTACAACCCTCCCCATCACTGTAACCTCCTCCAGCCCTACAATCCTCCCGATCTCTGAAACCTCCTCCAGCCCCTGCAACCCTCTCTATCTCTGTAACCTCCTCCAGCCACTACAACCCACCCTATCACTGTAACCTCCTCCATCCCCTACAACCCTCCCTATCTCTGTAACCTCCTCCAGCCCCTACAAAACCCCCTATCTCTGTAACCTCCTCCAGCCCCTACAACCCTCCCCATCTCTGTAACCTCCTCCAGCCCCTACAACCCTCCCTATCTCTGTAACCTTGTCCAGCCCCTACAACCCTCCCTATCACTGTAAACTCCTCCACCACTACAACCCTCCCTGTCTCTGTAACCTCCTCCAGCCCCTACAACCCTCCCTATCTCTGTAACCTCCTCCAGCCCCTACAACCCTCCCTATCTCTGTAACCTCCTCCAGCCCTACAACCCTCCCTATCTCTGTAACCTCCTCCAGCCCCTACAACCCTCCCTATCACTGTAACCTCCTCCACCACTACAACCCTCCCTATCTCTGTAACCTCCTCCAGCCCCTACAACCCTCCCTATCGCTGTAACTTCCTTCAGCCCTACAACCCTCCCTATCTCTGTAACCTCCTCCAGTCCCTACAACCCTCCCTATCTCTGTAACCTCCTCCAGCCCCTACAACCCTCCCTATCTCTGTAACCTCCTCCAGCCCCTACAACCCTCCCTATCTCTGTAACCTTGTCCAGTCCCTACAACCCTCCCTATCACTGTAAACTCCTCCACCACTACAACCCTCCCTGTCTCTGTAACCTCCTCCAGCCCCTACAATCCTCCCTATCACTGTAACCTCCTCCACCACTACAAACCTCCCTATCACTGTAACCTCCTCCACCACAACAACCCTCCCTATCACTGTAAACTCCTCCACCACTACAACCCTCCCTGTCTCTGTAACCTCCTCCAGCCCCTACAATCCTCCCTATCACTGTAACCTCCTCCACCACTACAACCCTCCCTATCACTGTAACCTCCTCCAGCCCTACAACCCTCCCTATCTCTGTAACCTCCTCCAGCCCCTACAACCCTCCCTATCTCTGTAACCTCCTCCAGCCCCTACAACACTCCCTATCTCTGTAACCTCCTCCAGCCCGACAACCCTCCCTATCTCTGTAACCTCCTCCAGCCCTACAACCCTCCCTATCTCTGCAACCTCCTCCAGCACCTACAACCCCCCTATCTCTGTAACCTCCTCCAGCCCTACAACCCTCGCTATCTCTGTAACCTCCTCCACCACTACAACCCTCCCTACCGCTGTAACCTCCTCCAGCCCCTACAAACCTCCCTATCACTGTAACCTCCTCTAGCACTACAACCCTCCCTAACTCTGTAACCTCCTCCAGCCGCTACAACCCTCCCTGTCACTGTAACCTCCTCCAGCCCCTACAACCCTTCCTATCACTGTAACCTCCTCCACCACTACAACCCTCCCTATCTCTGTAACCTCCTCCAGCCCCTACAACCCTCCCTATCTCTGTAACCTCCTCCAGCCCCAACAACACTCTCTATCTCTGTAACCTCCTCCAGCCACGACAACCCTCCCTATCTCTGTAACCTCCTCCATCCCCGACAACCCTCCCTATCTCTGTAACCTTCTCCAGCCCCTACACCACTCCCTATATCTGCAACCTCCTACAGTCCTACAACCCGCCCTATCTCTGTAACCTCCTCCCGCCCCTACAACAATCCCTATCTCTGTAACCTCCTCCAGCCCCTACAACCCTCCCTATCTCTGTAAACTCGTCCAACCCTACAACCCTCCCTATCTCTTTAACCTCCTCCCGCCCCTACAACACTCCGTCTCTGTAACCTCCTACAGTCCTACAACCCTCCCTATCTCTGTAACCTCCTCCAGCCCCGACACCACTCCCTATATCTGTAACCTCCTACAGCCCTACAACCCTCCCTAGCTCTGTAACCTCCTCCAGCCCCTACAACCCTCCCTATCACTGTAACCTCCTCCACCACTACAACCCTCCCTGTCTCTGTAACCTCCTCCAGCCCCTACAACCCTCCCTATCACTGTAACCTCCTCCACCACTACAACCTTCCCTATCGCTGTAATCTCCTCCAGCCCCTACAACCCTCCCTTTCTCTGTAACCTCCTCCAGCCCCACAACCCTCCCTATCTCTGTAACCTCCTCCAGCCCCTACAACCCTCCCTATCTCTGTAACCTCCTCCAGCCCCTACAACCCTCCCTATCACTGTAACCTCCTCCACCACTACAACCCTCCCTGTCTCTGTAACCTCCTCCAGCCCCTACAACCCTCCCTATCACTGTAACCTCCTCCACCACTACAACCCTCCCTGTCTCTGTAACCTCCTCCAGCCCCTACAACCCTCCCTAGCACTGAAACCTCCTCCACCACTACAACCCTCCCTATCTCTGTAACCCCCCCCAGCCCCTACAACCCTCCCCATCACTGTAACCTCCTCCAGCCCTACAATCCTCCCGATCTCTGAAACCTCCTCCAGCCCCTGCAACCTTCTCTATCTCTGTAACCTCCTCCAGCCCCTACAAAGCCCCCTATCTCTGTAACCTCCTCCAGCCACTACAACCCTCCCTATCTCTGTAACCTCCTCCAGCCCCTGCAACACTCCCTATCTTTCTAACCTCCTCCAGCCCCTACAACCCTCCCTATCACAGTAACCTCCGGCAGCCCTACAACACCCCCTATCTCTGTAACCTCCTCCAGTCCCTACAACACTCCCTATCTCTGTAACCTCCTCCAGCACTACAACCCTCCCTATCACTGTAACGTCCTCCACCCCTACAACCCTCCCTATCACTGTAACCTCCTCCAGCCCTGCAACCCTCCCTATCTCTGTAACCTCCTCCAGCCCCTACAACCCTCCCTGTCTCTGTAACATCCTCCAGCCCCTACAACCCTCCCTATCTCTGTAACCTCCTCCAGCCCCTACAACACTCCCTATCTCTGTAACCTCCTCCAGCCCCTACAACCCTCCGTATCTCTGTAGCCTCCTCCAGCCCGACAACCCTCCCTATCTCTGTAACCTCCTCCAGCCCCTGCAACACTCCCTATATCTGTAACCTCCTCCCCTACAACACTCCATATATCTGTAACCTCCTCCAGCCCCCACAACCCTCCCTATCTCTGTAACCTCCTCCAGCCCCCACAACCCTCCTTATCACTGTAACCTCCTCCAGCCCCTACAACCCTCCCTATCTCTGTAACCTCCTCCAGCCCTACAACACTCCCTATCTCTGTAACCTCCTCCAGCCCTACAACCCTCCCTGTCTCTGTAACATCCTCCAGCCCCTACAACTCTCCCTATCTCTGTAACCTCCTCCTGCCCCTACAACACTCCCTATCTCTGTAACCTCCTCCAGCCCCTACAACCCTCCGCATCTCTGTAGCCTCCTCCAGCCCGACAACCCTCCCTATCTCTGTAACCTCCTCCAGCCCCTGCAACACTCCCTATATCTGTAACCTCCTCCCCTACAACACTCCCTATATCTGTAACCTCCTCCAGCCCCCACAACCCTCCCTATCTCTGTAACCTCCTCCAGTCCCTACAACACTCCCTATCTCTGTAACCTCCTCCAGCACTACAACCCTCCCTATCACTGTAACGTCCTCCACCCCTACAACCCTCCCTATCACTGTAACCTCCTCCAGCCCCGACAACCCTCCCTGTCTCTGTAACATCCTCCAGCCCCTACAACCCTCCCTATCTCTGTAACCTCCTCCAGCCCTTCCAACCCTCCCTATCTCTGTAACCTCCTCCAGCCCCAACAACACTCCCTATCTCTGTAACCTCCTCCAGCCACTACAACCCTCCCTATCTCTGTAACTTCCTCCAGCCCCGACAACCCTCCCTATCTCTGTAACCTTCTCCAGCCCCTACACCACTCCCTATATCTGTAACCTCCTACAGTCCTACAACCCTCCCTATCTCTGTAACCTCCTCCCGCCCCTACAACACTCCCTATCTCTGTAACCTCCTCCAGCCCCTACAACCCTCCCTATCTCTGTAAACTCGTCCAACCCAACAACCCTCCCTATCTCTTTAACCTCCTCCCGCCCCTACAACACTCCGTCTCTGTAACCTCCTACAGTCCTACAACCCTCCCTATCTCTGTAACCTCCTCCCGCCCCTAAAACACTCCCTATCTCTGTAACCTCCTCCTGCCCCGACACCACTCCCTATATCTGTAACCTCCTACAGCCCTACAACCCTCCCTAGCTCTGTAACCTCCTCCAACCCCTACAACCCTCCCTATCACTGTAACCTCCTCCACTACTACAACTCTCCCTGTCTCTGTAACCTCCTCCAGCCCCTACAACCCTCCCTATCACTGTAACCTCCTCCACCACTACAACCTTCCCTATCGCTGTAATCTCCTCCAGCCCCTACAACCCTCCCTATCTCTGTAACCTCCTCCAGCCCCACAACCCTCCCTATCTCTGTAACCTCCTCCAGCCCCTACAACCCTCCCTATCTCTGTAACCTCCTCCAGCCCCTACAACCCTCCCTATCACTGTAACCTCCTCCACCACTACAACCCTCCCTGTCTCTGTAACCTCCTCCAGCCCCTACAACCCTCCCTATCACTGTAACCTCCTCCACCACTACAACCCTCCCTGTCTCTGTAACCTCCTCCAGCCCCTACAACCCTCCCTAGCACTGTAACCTCCTCCACCACTACAACCCTCCCTATCTCTGTAACCCCCCCCAGCCCCTACAACCCTCCCCATCACTGTAACCTCCTCCAGCCCTACAATCCTCCCTATCTCTGTAACCTCCTCCAGACCCTACAACCCACCCTATCACTGTAACCTCCTCCATCCCCTACAACCCTCCCTATCTCTGTAACCTCCTCCAGCCCCAACAAAACTCCCTATCTCTGTAACCTCCTCCAGCCCCTACAACCCTCCCTATCTCTGTAAACTCCTCCAGCCCCTGCAACACTCCCTATCTTTCTAACCTCCTCCAGCCCCTACAACCCTCCCTATCACAGTAACCTCCGGCAGACCTGCAACACCCCCTATCTCTGTAACCTCCTCCAGCCCCTACAACCCTTCCTATCACTGTAACCTCCTCCACCACTACAACCCTCCCTGTCTCTGTAACCTCCTCCAGCCCCTACAACCCTCCCTAGCACTGTAACCTCCTCCACCACTACAACCCTCCCTATCTCTGTAACCCCCCAGCCCCTACAACCCTCCCCATCACTGTAACCTCCTCCAGCCCTACAATCCTCCCTATCTCTGTAACCTCCTCCAGCCCCTGCAACCCTCTCTATCTCTGTAACCTCCTCCAGCCCCTACAACCCACCCTATCACTGTAACCTCCTCCATCCCCTACAACCCTCCCTATCTCTGTAACCTCCTCCAGCCTCTACAAAACTCCCTATCTCTGTAACCTCCTCCAGCCCCTACAACCCTCCCTATCTCTGTAACCTCCTCCAGCCCCTGCAACACTCCCTATCTTTCTAACCTCCTCCAGCCCCTACAACCCTCCCTATCACAGTAACCTCCGGCTGCCCTACAACACCCCCTATCTCTGTAACCTCCTCCAGTCCCTACAACACTCCCTATCTCTGTAACCTCCTCCAGCACTACAACCCTCCCTATCACTGTAACGTCCTCCACCCCTACAACCCTCCCTATCACTGTAACCTCCTCCAGCCCTACAACCCTCCCTATCTCTGTAACCTCCTCCAGCCCCTACAACACTCCCTGTCTCTGTAACATCCTCCAGCCCCTACAACCCTCCCTATCTCTGTAACCTCCTCCAGCCCCTACAACCCTCCCTATCTCTGTAACCTCCTCCAGCCCTACAACCCTCCCTATCTCTGTAACCTCCTCCAGCCCCTACAACACTCCCTATCTCTGTAACCTCCTCCAGCCCCTACAACCCTCCGTATCTCTGTAGCCTCCTCCAGCCCGGCAACCCTCCCTATCTCTGTAACCTCCTCCAGCCGCTGCAACACTCCCTGTATCTGTAACCTCCTCCCCTACAACACTCCCTATATCTGTAATCTCCTCCAGCCCCCACAACCCTCCCTATCTCTGTAACCTCCTCCAGCCCCCACAACCCTCCTTATCACTGTAACCTCCTCCACCACTACAACACTCCCTATCTCTGTAACCTCCTCCAGCCCCTACCACCCTCCCTATCTCTCTAATCTCCTCCAGCCCCTCCAACCCTCCCTATCTCTGTAAGCTCCGCCAGCCCCTACAACCCTCCCAATCTCTGTAAACTCCTCCGGCCCCTACAACCCTCCCTATCACTGTAACCTCCTCCACCACTACAAACCTCCCTGTCTCTGTAAACTCCTCCAGCCCCTACAACCCTCCCTATCACTGTAACCTCCTCCACCACTACAACCCTCCCTGTCTCTGTAACCTCCTCCACCACTACAACCCACCCTATCTCTGTAACCTCCCCCAGCCCCTACAACCCTCCCTATCACTGTAACCTCCTCCACCACTACAACCCTCCCTATCTCTGTAACCTCCTCCAGCCCCTACAACCCTCCCTATCAGTGTAACCTCCTCCACCACTACAACCCTCCCTATCTCTGTAACCTCCTCCAGCCCCGACAACCCTCCCTATCTCTGTAACCTCCTCCAGCCCCTACAACACTCACTATCTCTGTAACCTCCCCCAGCCCCTACAACCCTCACTAACTCTGTAACCTCCTCCAGCCCCTAGAACACTCCCTATCGCTGTAACCTCCTCCAGCCCCTACAACCCTCCCTATCTCTGTAACCTCCTCCAACCCCTACAACCCTCCCTATCTCTGTAACCTTGTCCAGCCCCTACAACCCTCCCTATCACTGTAAACTCCTCCACCACTACAACCCTCCCTGTCTCTGTAACCTCCTCCAGCCCCTACAACCCTCCCTATCACTGTAACCACCTCCACCATTACAACCCTCCCTATCTCTGTAACCTCCTCCAGCCCCTACAACCCACCCTATCACTGTAACCTCCTCCATCCCCTACAACCCTCCCTATCTCTGTAACCTCCTCCAGCCCCTACAAAACTCCCTATCTCTGTAACCTCCTCCAGCCCCTACAACCCTCCCTATCTCTGTAACCTCCTCCAGCCCCTGCAACACTCCCTATCTTTCTAACCTCCTCCAGCCCCTACAACCCTCCCTATCACAGTAACCTCCGGCAGCCCTACAACACCCCCTATCTCTGTAACCTCCTCCAGCCCCTACAACCCTTCCTATCACTGTAACCTCCTCCACCACTACAACCCTCCCTGTCTCTGTAACCTCCTCCAGCCCCTACAACCCTCCCTAGCACTGTAACCTCCTCCACCACTACAACCCTCGCTATCTCTGTGGCCCCCCCAGCCCCTACAACCCTCCCCATCACTGTAACCTCCTCCAGCCCTACAATCCTCCCTATCTCTGTAACCTCCTCCAGCCCCTGCAACCCTCTCTATCTCTGTAACCTCCTCCAGCCCCTACAACCCACCCTATCACTGTAACCTCCTCCATCCCCTACAACCCTCCCTATCTCTGTAACCTCCTCCAGCCCCTACAAAACTCCCTATCTCTGTAACCTCCTCCAGCCCCTACAACCCTCCCTATCTCTGTAACCTCCTCCAGCCCCTGCAACACTCCCTATCTTTCTAACCTCCTCCAGCCCCTACAACCCTCCCTATCACAGTAACCTCCGGCTGCCCTACAACCCTCCCTATCTCTGTAACCTCCTCCAGTCCCTACAACACTCCCTATCTCTGTAACCTCCTCCAGCACTACAACCCTCCCTATCACTGTAACGTCCTCCACCCCTACAACCCTCCCTATCACTGTAACCTCCTCCAGCCCTACAACCCTCCCTATCTCTGTAACCTCCTCCAGCCCCTACAACCCTCCCTGTCTCTGTAACATCCTCCAGCCCCTACAACCCTCCCTATCTCTGTAACCTCCTCCAGCCCCTACAACACTCCCTATCTCTGTAACCTCCTCCAGCCCCTACAACCCTCCGTATCTCTGTAGCCTCCTCCAGCCCGCCAACCCTCCCTATCTCTGTAACCACCTCCAGCCCCTGCAACACTCCCTATATCTGTAACCTCCTCCCCTACAACACTCCCTATATCTGTAATCTCCTCCAGCCCCCACAACCCTCCCTATCTCTGTAACCTCCTCCAGCCCCCACAACCCTCCTTATCACTGTAACCTCCTCCACCACTACAACCCTCCCTATCTCTGTAACCTCCTCCAGCCCCTACCACCCTCCCTATCTCTCTAACCTCCTCCAGCCCCTACAACCCTCCCTATCTCTGTAACCTCCGCCAGCCCCTACAACCCTCCCAATCTCTGTAAACTCCTCCGGCCCCTACAACCCTCCCTATCACTGTAACCTCCTCCACCACTACAAACCTCCCTGTCTCTGTAAACTCCTCCAGCCCCTACAACCCTCCCTATCACTGTAACCTCCTCCACCACTACAACCCTCCCTGTCTCTGTAACCTCCTCCACCACTACAACCCACCCTATCTCTGTAACCTCCCCCAGCCCCTACAACCCTCCCTATCACTGTAACCTCCTCCACCACTACAACCCTCCCTATCTCTGTAACCTCCTCCAGCCCCTACAACCCTCCCTATCAGTGTAAACTCCTCCACCACTACAACCCTCCCTATCTCTGTAACCTCCTCCAGCCCCGACAACCCTCCCTATCTCTGTAACCTCCTCCAGCCCCTACAACACTCACTATCTCTGTAACCTCCCCCAGCCCCTACAACCCTCCCTAACTCTGTAACCTCCTCCAGCCTCTAGAACACTCCCTATCGCTGTAACCTCCTCCAGCCCCTACAACCCTCCCTATCTCTGTAACCTCCTCCAACCCCTACAACCCTCCCTATCTCTGTAACCTTGTCCAGCCCCTACAACCCTCCCTATCACTGTAAACTCCTCCACAACTACAACCCTCCCTGTCTCTGTAACCTCCTCCAGCCCCTACAACCCTCCCTATCACTGTAACCACCTCCACCATTACAACCCTCCCTATCTCTGTAACCTCCTCCAGCCGCTACAACCCTCCCTGTCACTGTACCCTCCTCCAGCCCCTACAACCCTTCCTATCACTGTAACCTCCTCCAGCACTACAACCCTCCCTATCTCAGTAACCTCCTCCAGCCCGACAACCCTCCCTATCTCTGTAACCTCCTCTAGACCCCACAACTCTCCCTATCACTGTAACCTCCTCCACCACTACAACCCTCCCTGTCTCTGTAACCTCCTCCTGCCCCTACAACCCTCCCTATCACTGAAACCTCCTCCACCACTACAACCTTCCCTATCTCTAACCTCCTCCAGCCCCTACAACCCTCCCTATCTCTGTAACCTCCTCCAGCCCCGACAACCCTCCCTACCGCTGTAACCTCCTCCAGCCCCTACAAACCTCCCTATCTCTGTAACCTCCTCCAGCCCCTACAACCCTCCCTGTCACTGTACCCTCCTCAAGCCCCTACCACTCTCCCTGTCTCTGTAACCACCTCCAAACCTACAACCCTCCCTATCTCTGTAACCTCCTCCTGCCCCTACAACCATCCCTATCTCTGTAACCTCCTCTAGACCCCACAACTCTCCCTATCACTGTAACCTCCTCCACCACTACAACCCTCCCTGTCTCTGTAACCTCCTCCTGCCCCTACAACCCTCCCTATCACTGAAACCTCCTCCACCACTACAACCTTCCCTATCTCTAACCTCCTCCAGCCCCTACAACCCTCCCTATCTCTGTAACCTCCTCCAGCCCCGACAACCCTCCCTATCTCTAACATCCTCCAGCCCCTACAACACTCCCTATCTCTGTAACCTCCTCCAGCCCTACAACCCTCCCTACCGCTGTAACCTCCTCCAGCCCCTACAAACCTCCCTATCTCTGTAACCTCCTCCAGCCCCTACAACCCTCCCTATCTCTGTAACCTCCTCCACCACTACAACCCTCCCTGTCTCTGTAACCTCCTCCAGCCCCTACAACCCTCCCTATCTCTGTAACCTCCTCCTGCCCCTGCAACCCTCCCTATCTCTGTAACCTCCTCCAGCCCTACAACCCTCCCTATCTCTGTAACCTCCTGAAGCCCCTACCACTCTCCCTATCTCTGTAACCACCTCCAACCCTACAACCCTCCCTATCTCTAACCTCCTCCTGCCCCTACAACACTCCCTATCACTCTAACCTCCTCCACCACTACAACCATCCCTGTCTCTGTAACCTCCTCCAGCCCTACAACCCTCCCTATCTCTGTAACCTCCTCCAGCCCTACAACCCTCCCTATCTCTGTAACCTGCTCCAGCCCCTACAACCCTCCCTATCACTGTAACCTCCTCCACCACTACAACTCTCCCTATCTGTGTAACCTCCTCCAGCCCCTACAACCCTCCCTATCTCTGTAACCTCCTCCAGCCCTACAACTCTCCCTATCTCTGTAACCTCCTCCACCACTACAACCCTCCCTGTCTCTGTAACAACCTCCAGCCCCTACAAACCTCCCTATCACTGTAACCTCCTCCACCACTACAACCCTCCCTATCTCTGTAACCTCCTCCAGCCCCTACAACCCTCCCTACCTCTGTAAACTCCACGAGCCCCTACAACCCTCCCTATCTCTGTAACCTCCTCCAGCCCCTACAACCCTCCCTATCTCTGTAACCTCCTCCAGCCGCCACAACCCTCCCTATCACTGTAACCTCCTCCACCACTACAACCCTCCCTGTCTCTGTAAACTCCTCCAGCCCCTACAACCCTCCCTATCACTGTAACATCCTCCAACACTACAACCCTCCCTGTCTCTGTAACCTCCTCCATCCCCTACAACCCTCCCTATCAGTGTAACCTCCTCCACCACTACAACCCTCCCTATCTCTGTAATCTCCCCAGCCCCTACAACACTCCCTATCACTGTAACCTCCTCCACCACTACAACCCTTCCTATCTCTGTAACCTCCTTCTGCCCCTACAACCCTCCCTATCACTGTAACCTCCTCCACCACTACAACCCTCCCTATCTCTGTAACCTCCTCCAGCCCCTACAACACTCCCTATAGCTGTAACCTCCTCCAGCCCCCACAACCCTTCCTATCTCTGTATCCTCCTCCAGCCCCGACATCCCTCCCTATCTCTGTAACCTCCTCCAGCCCCTACAACCCTCCCTATCACTGTAACCTCCTCCACCACAACAACCCTCCCTGTCTCTGTAACCTCCTCCAGCCCCTACAACACTCCCTATCACTGTAACCTCCTCCACCACTACAACCCTCCCTATCTCTGGAACCTCCTCCAGCCCCTACAACCCTCTCTATCTCTGTAACCCCCTCCAGCCCCTACAACACTCCCTATCGCTGTAACCTCCTCCAGCCCCTACAACCCTCCCTATCTCTGTAACCTCCTCCAGCCACGACAACCCTCCCTATCTCTGTAACATCCTCCAGCCCCTACAACACTCCCTATCTCTGTAACCTCCTACAGTCCTACAACCCTCCCTATCTCTGTAACCTACTCCAGCCCCTGCAACCCTCCCTATCTCTGTAACCTCCTCCAGCCCTACAACACTCCCTATCTCTGTAACCTCCTCCATGACCCTACAACCCTCCCTATCTCTGTAACCTCCTGCAGCCCTACAACACTCCCTATCTAAGTAACCTCCCCCAGCTCAACAACCCTCACTATCTCTGTAACCTCCTCCAGCCCCAACAACCATCCTTATCTCTGTGAGCTCCTCCAGCCCTACAACCCTCCCTATCTCTGTAACCTCCGCCAGCAAAGAACCCTCACTATCTCTGTAACCACACCCAGCTCTACAACCCTCCCTATCTCTGTAACCTCCTGCAGCTCCTATAACCCTCCCTATCCCTGTAACCTCCTCCAGCTCCTATAACCCTCTCTATCTCTGTAACATCCTCCAGCCCCGACAACCCTCCCTATCTCTGTAACCTCGTCCAGCCCTACAACACTCCCTATCTCTGTATACTCCTCCAGCCCCACAACCCTCCCTATCTCTGTAACCTCCTCCAGCCCCTACAACTCTCCCTATCTCTGTAACCTCCTCCAGCCCCTACAACACCCCCAATCACTGTAACCTCCTCAAGCCCCTACCACTCTCCCTATCTCTGTAACCACCTGCAACCCTACAACCCTCCCTATCTCTGTAACCTCCTCCAGCCCCTACAACCATCCCTATCTCTGTAACCTCCTCTAGACCATACAACGCTCCCTATCTCTATAACCTCCTCCAGCCCCTACAACCCTCCCTATCACTGTAACCTCCTCCACCACTACAACCCTCCCTGTCTCTGTAAACTCCTCCAGCCCCTACAACCCTCCCTATCACTGTAACATCCTCCACCACTACAACACTCCCTATCTCTGTAACCTCCTACAGTCCTACAAACCTCCCTATCTCTGTAACCTACTCCAGCCCCTGCAACCCTCCCTATCTCTGTAACCTCCTCCAGCCCCTACAACCCTCCCTATCACTGTAACCTCCTCCACCACTACAACCCTCCCTGTCTCTGTAACCTCCTCCAGCCCCTGCAACCCTCCCTATCACTGTAACCTCCTCCACCATTACAACCCTCCCTATCACTGTAACATCCTCCACCACTGCAACCCTCCCTATCTCTCTGACCTCCCCCAGCCCCTACAACTCTCCCTATCACTGTAACCTCCTCCACCACTACAAACCTCCCTATCTCTGTAACCTCCTCCAGCCGCTACAACCCTCCCTATCACTGTAACCTCCTCCAGCCCTACAATCCTCCATATCTCTGTAACCTCCTCCAGCCCCTACAACCCTCCCTATCTCTGTAACCTCCTCCAGGCCTACAACCCTCCCTATCTCTGTAACCTCCTCCAGCCCCTACAACCCTCCCTATCTCTGTAACCTCCTCCAGGCCTACAACCCTCCCTATCTCTGTAACCTCCTCCAGCCCCTACAACACTCCCTATCTCTGTAACCTCCTCCAGCCCCTACAACCCTCCCTATCACTGTAACCTCCTCCAGCCCTACAATCCTCCATATCTCTGTAACCTCCTCCAGCCCCTACAACCCTCCCTATCTCTGTAACCTCCTCCAGCCCTACAACCCTCCCTATCACTGTAACCTCCTCCAGCCCTACAATCCTCCATATCTCTGTAACCTCCTCCAGCCCTACAACCCTCCCTATCACTGTAACCTCCTCCAGCCCTACAATCCTCCATATCTCTGTAACCTCCTCCAGCCCTACAACCCTCCCTATCTCTGCAACGTCCTCCAGCCCCTACAACCCTCCCTATCTCTGTAACCACCTCCAGCCCCTACAACCCTCCCTATCTCTGTAACCTCCTCCAGCCCCTACAACCCTCCCTATCTCTGTAACCTCCTCCAGCCCCTACAACCCTCCCTATCTCTGTAACCTCCTCCAGCCCCTACAACCCTCCCTATCTCTGTAACCTCCTCCAGACCCTACAACCCTCCCTATCTCTGTAAACTCCTCCAGCCCCTACAACCCTCCCTATCTCTGTAACCTCCTCCAGCCCTACAACCCTCCCTATCTCTGTAACCTCCTCCAGCCCCTACAACCCTCCCTATCTCTGTAACCTCCTCCAGCCCTACAACCCTCCCTATCTCTGTAACCTCCTCCAGCCCTACAACCCTCCCTATCTCTGTAACCTCCTCCAGCCCCTACAACCCTCCCTATCTCTGTAACCTCCTCCAGCCCTACAACCCTCCCTATCTGTGTAACCTCCTCCAGCCCCTACAACCCTCCCTATCTCTGTAACCTCCTCCAGCCCCTACAACCCTCCCTATCTCTGTAACCTCCTCCAGCCCCTACAACCCTCCCTATCTCTGTAACCTCCTCCAGCCCCTACAACCCTCCCTATCTCTGTAACCTCCTCCAGCCCTACAACCCTCCCTATCTCTGTAACCTCCTCCAGCCCCTAAAACCCTCCCTATCTCTGTAACCTCCTCCAGCCCTACAACCCTCCCTATCTCTGTAACCTCCTCCAGCCCCTACAACCCTCCCTATCACTGTAACCTCCACCACCACTACAACCCTCCCTGTCTCTGTAACCTCCTCCAGCCCTACAACCCTCCCTATCTCTGTAACCTCCTCCAGCCCCTACAACCCTCCCTATCACTGTAACCTCCACCACCACTACAACCCTCCCTATCTCTGTAACCTCCTCCAGCCCTACAACCCTCCCTATCTCTGTAACCTCCTCCAGCCCCTACAACCCTCCCTATCTCTGTAACCTCCTCCAGCCCCTACAACACTCCCCATCTCTGTAACCTCCTCCAGCCCCTACAGCCCTCCCTATATCTGTAACCTCCTCCAGCCCCTACAACACTCCCTATCTCTCTAACCTCCTCCAGCCCCTACAACCCTCCCTATCACTGTAACCTCCTCCAGCCCTACAACCCTCCCTATCTCTGTAACCTCGTCCAGTCCCGACAACCCTACCTATCTCTGTAACCTCCTCCAGCCCCTAAAACCCTCCCTATCTCTGTAACCTCCTCCAGCCCTACAACACTCCCTATCTCTGTAACCTCCGCCAGCAAAGAACCCTCACTATCTCTGTAACCACCCCCAGCTCTACAACCCTCCCTATCTCTGTAACCTCCTCCAGCTCCTATAACCCTCCCTATCTCTGTAAACTCCTCCAGCTCCTATAACCCTCTCTATCTCTGTAACATCCTCCAGCCCCGACAACCCTCCCTATCTCTGTAACCTCCTCCAGCCCTACAACACTCCCTATCTCTGTATACTCCTCCAGCCCCACAACCCTCCCTATCTCTGTAACCTCCTCCAGCCCCTACAACTCTCCCTATCTCTGTAACCTCCTCCAGCCCCTACAACACTCCCAATCACTGTAACCTCCTCAAGCCCCTACCACTCTCCCTATCTCTGTAACCACCTCCAACCCTACAACCCTCCCTATCTCTGTAACCTCCTCCTGCCCCTACAACACTCCCTATCAGTGTAACCTCCTTGAGCCCCTCCAACCTTCCCTATCTCTGTAACCACCTCCAGCCCCTTCAACCCTCCCTATCTCTGTAACCTCCTCTAGACCCGACAACTCTCCCTATCTCTGTAACCTCCTCCAGCCCCTACAACCCTCCCTATCACTGTAACCTCCTCCACCACTACAACCCTCCCTGTCTCTGTAAACTCCTCCAGCCCCTACAACCCTCCCTATCACTGTAACATCCTCCACCACTACAACACTCCCTATCTCTGTAACCTCCTACAGTCCTACAAACCTCCCTATCTCTGTAACCTACTCCAGCCCCTGCAACCCTCCCTATCTCTGTAACCTCCTCCAGCCCCTACAACCCTCCCTATCACTGTAACCTCCTCCACCACTACAACCCTCCCTGTCTCTGTAACCTCCTCCAGCCCCTGCAACCCTCCCTATCACTGTAACCTCCTCCACCATTACAACCCTCCCTGTCTCTGTAACCTCCTCCACCACTGCAACCCTCCCTATCTCTCTAACCTCCCCCAGCCCCTACAACTCTCCCTATCACTGTAACCTCCTCCACCACTACAACCCTCCCTATCTCTGTAACCTCCTCCAGCCGCTACAACCCTCCCTATCTCTGTAACCTCCTCCAGCCCTTACAACCCTCTCTATCTCTGTAACCTCCTCCAGCCCTACAACCCTCCCTATCTCTGTAACCTCCTCCAGCCCCTACAACCCTCCCTATCACTGTAACCTCCTCCAGCCCTACAACTCTCCCTATCTCTGTAACCTCCTCCACCACTACAACCCTCCCTGTCTCTGTAACATCCTCCAGCCCCGACAAACCTCCCTATCACTGTAACCTCCTCCACCACTACAACCCTCCCTATCTCTGTAAACTCCACGAGCCCCAACAACCCTCCCTATCTCTGTAACCTCCTCCAGCCCCTACAACCCTCCCTATCTCTGTAACCTCCTCCAGCCCTACAACACTCCCTATCTCTGTAACCTCCGCCAGCAAAGAACCCTCACTATCTCTGTAACCACCCCCAGCTCTACAACCCTCCCTATCTCTGTAACCTCCTCCAGCTCCTATAACCCTCCCTATCTCTGTAACCTCCTCCAGCTCCTATAACCCTCTCTATCTCTGTAACATCCTCCAGCCCCGACAACCCTCCCAATCTCTGTAACCTCCTCCAGCCCTACAACACTCCCTATCTCTGTATACTCCTCCAGCCCCACAACCCTCCCTATCTCTGTAACCTCCTCCAGCCCCTACAACTCTCCCTATCTCTGTAACCTCCTCCAGCCCCTACAACACTCCCAATCACTGTAACCTCCTCAAGCCCCTACCACTCTCCCTATCTCTGTAACCACCTCCAACCCTACAACCCTCCCTATCTCTGTAACCTCCTCCTGCCCCTACAACACTCCCTATCAGTGTAACCTCCTTGAGCCCCTCCAACCTTCCCTATCTCTGTAACCACCTCCAGCCCCTTCAACCCTCCCTATCTCTGTAACCTCCTCTAGACCCTACAACTCTCCCTATCTCTGTAACCTCCTCCAGCCCCTACAACCCTCCCTATCACTGTAACCTCCTCCACCACTACAACCCTTCCTGTCTCTGTAAACTCCTCCAGCCCCTACAACCCTCCCTATCACTGTAACATCCTCCACCACTACAACCCTCCCTGTCTCTGTAAACTCCTCCAGCCCCTACAACCCTCCTTATCACTGTAACCTCCTCCACCACTACAACCCTCCCTATCTCTGTAACCTCCTCCATCCCCGACATCCCTCCCTATCTCTGTAAACTCCTCCAGCCCCTACAACCCTCTCTATCTCTGTAACCTCCTCCAGCACCTACAACACTCCCTAACTCTGTAACCTCCTACAGTCCTACAACCCTCCCTATCTCTGTAATGTCCTCCAGCCCCGACAGCCCTCTCTATCTCTGTAACCTCCTCCAGCCCTACAACCCTCCCTATATCTGTAACCCTCTCCAGCCCCAACAACCCTCCCTATCACTGTAACCTCCTCCACCACTACAACCCTCCCTATCTCTGTAACCTCCTCCAGCCCTTACAACCCTCCCTATCTCTGTAACCTCCTCCAGCCCCTACAACACTCCCTATCGCTGTAACCTCCTCCAGCCCCTACAACCCTCCCTATCTCTGTAACCTCCTCCAGCCCCGACAACCCTCCCTATCTCTGTAACCTCCTCCAGCCCCTACAACCCTCCCTATCTCTGTAACCTCCTCCAGCCCCTACAACCCTCCCTATCTCTGTAACCTCCTCCAGCCCCTACAACCCTCCCTATCTCTGTAACCTCCTCCAGCCCTACAACTCTCCCTATCTCTGTAACCTCCTCCACCACTACAACCCTCCCTGTCTCTGTAACATCCTCCAGCCCCGACAAACCTCCCTATCACTGTAACCTCCTCCACCACTACAACCCTCCCTATCTCTGTAACCTCCTCCAGCCCCTACAACCCTCCCTACCTCTGTAAACTCCACGAGCCCCAACAACCCTCCCTATCTCTGTAACCTCCTCCAGCCCCTACAACCCTCCCTATCTCTGTAACCTCCTCCAGCCGCCACAACCCTCCCTATCACTGTAACCTCCTCCACCACTACAACCCTCCCTGTCTCTGTAAACTCCTCCAGCCCCTACAACCCTCCCTATCACTGTAACATCCTCCAACACTACAACCCTCCCTGTCTCTGTAACCTCCTCCATCCCCTACAACCCTCCCTATCAGTGTAACCTCCTCCACCACTCCAACCCTCCCTATCTCTGTAATCTCCCCAGCCCCTACAACCCTCCCTATCACTGTAACCTCCTCCACCACTACAACCCTTCCTATCTCTGTAACCTCCTTCTGCCCCTACAACCCTCCCTATCACTGTAACCTCCTCCACCACTACAACCCTCCCTATCTCTGTAACCTCCTCCAGCCCCGACAACCCTCCCTATCTCTGTAACCTCCTGCAGCCCCTACAACACTCCCTATAGCTGTAACCTCCTCCAGCCCCCACAACCCTCCCTATCTCTGTATCCTCCTCCAGCCCCGACATCCCTCCCTATCTCTGTAACCTACTCCAGCCCCTGCAACCCTCCCTATCTCTGTAACCTCCTCCAGCCCTACAACACTCCCTATCTCTGTAACCTCCTCCATGACCCTACAACCCTCCCTATCTCTGTAACCTCCTGCAGCCCTACAACACTCCCTATCTAAGTAACCTCCCCCAGCTCAACAACCCTCACTATCTCTTTAACCTCCTCCAGCCCCAACAACCATCCCTATCTCTGTAAGCTCCTCCAGCCCTGCAACCCTCCCTATCTCTGTAACCTCCGCCAGCAAAGAACCCTCACTATCTCTGTAACCACACCCAGCTCCAGAACCCTCCCTATCTCTGTAACCTCCTCCAGCTCCTATAACCCTCCCTATCCCTGTAACCTCCTCCAGCTCCTATAACCCTCTCTATCTCTGTAACATCCTCCAGCCCCGACAACCCTCCCTATCTCTGTAACCTCGTCCAGCCCTACAACACTCCCTATCTCTGTATACTCCTCCAGCCCCACAACCCTCCCTATCTCTGTAACCTCCTCCAGCCCCTACAACTCTCCCTATCTCTGTAACCTCCTCCAGCCCCTACAACACCCCCAATCACTGTAACCTCCTCAAGCCCCTACCACTCTCCCTATCTCTGTAACCACCTGCAACCCTACAACCCTCCCTATCTCTGTAACCTCCTCCAGCCCCTACAACCATCCCTATCTCTGTAACCTCCTCTAGACCATACAACGCTCCCTATCTCTATAACCTCCTCCATCCCCTACAACCCTCCCTATCACTGTAACCTCCTCCACCACTACAACCCTCCCTGTCTCTGTAAACTCCTCCAGCCCCTACAACCCTCCCTATCACTGTAACATCCTCCACCTCTACAACACTCCCTATCTCTGTAACCTCCTACAGTCCTACAAACCTCCCTATCTCTGTAACCTACTCCAGCCCCTGCAACCCTCCCTATCTCTGTAACCTCCTCCAGCCCCTGCAACCCTCCCTATCACTGTAACCTCCTCCACCACTCCAACCCTCCCTGTCTCTGTAACCTCCTCCAGCCCCTGCAACCCTCCCTATCACTGTAACCTCCTCCACCATTACAACCCTCCCTGTCTCTGTAACCTCCTCCACCACTGCAACCCTCCCTATCTCTCTAACCTCCCCCAGCCCCTACAACTCTCCCTATCACTGTAACCTCCTCCACCACTACAACCCTCCCTATCTCTGTAACCTCCTCCAGCCGCTACAACCCTCCCTATCACTGTAACCTCCTCCAGCCCTACAATCCTCCCTATCTCTGTAACCTCCTCCAGCCCTACAACCCTCCCTATCTCTGTAACCTCCTCCAGCCCCTACAACCCTCTCTATCTCTGTAACCTCTTCCAGCCCCTACAACACTCCCTAACTCTGTAACCTCCTCCAGCCCTACAATCCTCCCTATCTCTGTAACCTCCTCCAGCCCTACAATCCTCCCTATCTCTGTAACCTCCTCCAGCCCCTACAACCCTCCCTATCTCTGTAACCTCCTCCAGCCTTACAACCCTCCCTATCTCTGTAACCTCCTCCAGCCCCTACAACCCTCCCTATCACTGTAACGTCCACCACCACTACAACCCTCCCTGTCTCTGTAACCTCCTCCAGCCCCTACATTCCTCCCTATCACTGTAACCTCCTCCACCACTTCAACCCTCCCTATCTCTGTAACCTCCTCCAGCCCCTACAACCCTCCCTATCTCTGTAACCTCCTCCAGCCCCTACAACACTCCCCATCTCTGTAACCTCCTCCAGCCCCTACAGCCCTCCCTATATCTGTAACCTCCTCCAGCCCCTACAACACTCCCTATCTCTCTAACCTCCTCCAGCCCCTACAACCCTCCCTATCACTGTAACCTCCTCCAGCCCGACAACCCTCCCTATCTCTGTAACCTCGTCCAGTCCCGACAACCCTACCTATCTCTGTAACCTCCTCCAGCCCCTAAAACCCTCCCTATCTCTGTAACCTCCTCCAGCCCTACAACACTCCCTATCTCTGTAACCTCCGCCAGCAAAGAACCCTCACTATCTCTGTAACCACCCCCAGCTCTACAACCCTCCCTATCTCTGTAACCTCCTCCAGCTCCTATAACCCTCCCTATCTCTGTAACCTCCTCCAGCTCCTATAACCCTCTCTATCTCTGTAACATCCTCCAGCCCCGACAACCCTCCCTATCTCTGTAACCTCCTCCAGCCCTACAACACTCCCTATCTCTGTATACTCCTCCAGCCCCACAACCCTCCCTATCTCTGTAACCTCCTCCAGCCCCTACAACTCTCCCTATCTCTGTAATCTCCTCCAGCCCCTACAACACTCCCAATCACTGTAACCTCCTCAAGCCCCTACCACTCTCCCTATCTCTGTAACCACCTCCAACCCTACAACCCTCCCTATCTCTGTAACCTCCTCCTGCCCCTACAACACTCCCTATCAGTGTAACCTCCTTGAGCCCCTCCAACCTTCCCTGTCTCTGTAACAACCTCCAGCCCCTTCAACCCTCCCTATCTCTGTAACCTCCTCTAGACCCTACAACTCTCCCTATCTCTGTAACCTCCTCCAGCCCCTACAACCCTCCCTATCACTGTAACCTCCTCCACCACTACAACCCTTCCTGTCTCTGTAAACTCCTCCAGCCCCTACAACCCTCCCTATCACTGTAACATCCTCCACCACTACAACCCTTCCTGTCTCTGTAAACTCCTCCAGCCCCTACAACCCTCCCTATCACTGTAACATCCTCCACCACTACAACCCTCCCTGTCTCTGTAAACTCCTCCAGCCCCTACAACCCTCCTTATCACTGTAACCTCCTCCATCCCCGACATCCCTCCCTATCTCTGTAAACTCCTCCAGCCCCTACAACCCTCTCTATCTCTGTAACCTCCTCCAGCCCCTACAACACTTCCTAACTCTGTAACCTCCTACAGTCCTACAACCCTCCCTATCTCTGTAATGTCCTCCAGCCCCGACAGCCCTCTCTATCTCTGTAACCTCCTCCAGCCCTACAACCCTCCCTATATCTGTAACCCTCTCCAGCCCCTACAACCCTCCCTATCACTGTAACCTCCTCCACCACTACAACCCTCCCTATCTCTGTAACCTCCTCCAGCCCTTACAACCCTCCCTATCTCTGTAACCTCCTCCAGCCCCTACAACACTCCCTATCGCTGTAACCTCCTCCAGCCCCTACAACCCTCCCTATCTCTGTAACCTCCTCCAGCCCCGACAACCCTCCCTATCTCTGTAACCTCCTCCAGCCCCAACAACCCTCCCTATCTCTGTAACCTCCTCCAGCCCCTAAACCCTCCCTATCTCTGTAACCTCCTCCAGCCCCTACAACCCTCCCTATCTCTGTAACCTCCTCCAGCCCTACAACTCTCCCTATCTCTGTAACCTCCTCCACCACTACAACCCTCCCTGTCTCTGTAACATCCTCCAGCCCCAACAAACCTCCCTATCACTGTAACCTCCTCCACCACTACAACCCTCCCTATCTCTGTAACCTCCTCCAGCCCCTACAACCCTCCCTACCTCTGTAAACTCCACGAGCCCCTACAACCCTCCCTATCTCTGTAACCTCCTCCAGCCCCTACAACCCTCCCTATCTCTGTAACCTCCTCCAGCCGCCACAAACCTCCCTATCACTGTAACCTCCTCCACCACTACAACCCTCCCTGTCTCTGTAAACTCCTCCAGCCCCTACAACCCTCCCTATCACTGTAACATCCTCCAACACTACAACCCTCCCTATCTCTGTAATCTCCCCAGCCCCTACAACCCTCCCTATCACTGTAACCTCCTCCACCACTACAACCCTTCCTATCTCTGTAACCTCCTTCTGCCCCTACAACCCTCCCTATCACTGTAACCTCCTCCACCACTACAACCCTCCCTATCTCTGTAACCTCCTCCAGCCCCGACAACCCTCCCTATCTCTGTAACCTCCTCCAGCCCCTACAACACTCCCTATAGCTGTAACCTCCTCCAGCCCCCACAACCCTCCCTATCTCTGTATCCTCCTCCAGCCCCGACATCCCTCCCTATCTCTGTAACCTCCTCCAGCCCCTACAACCCTCCCTATCACTGTAACCTCCTCCACCACTACAACCCTCCCTGTCTCTGTAACCTCCTCCAGCCCCTACAACCCTCCCTATCACTGTAACCTCCTCCACCACTACAACCCTCCCTATCTCTGTAACCTCCTCCAGCCCCTACAACCCTCTCTATCTCTGTAACCCCCTCCAGCCCCTACAACACTCCCTATTGCTGTAACCTCCTCCAGCCCCTACAACCCTCCCTATCTCTGTAACCTCCTCCAGCCACGACAACCCTCCCTATCTCTGTAACATCCTCCAGCCCCTACAACACTCCCTATCTCTGTAACCTCCTCCAGTCCTACAACCCTCCCTATCTCTGTAACCTACTCCAGCCCCTGCAACCCTCCCTATCTCTGTAACCTCCTCCAGCCCTACAACACTCCCTATCTCTGTAACCTCCTCCATGACCCTACAACCCTCCCTATCTCTGTAACCTCCTGCAGCCCTACAACACTCCCTATCTAAGTAACCTCCCCCAGCTCAACAACCCTCACTATCTCTGTAACCTCCTCCAGCCCCAACAACCATCCCTATCTCTGTAAGCTCCTCCAGCCCTACAACCCTCCCTATCTCTGTAACCTCCGCCAGCAAAGAACCCTCACTATCTCTGTAACCACACCCAGCTCTACAACACTCCCTATCCCTGTAACCTCCTCCAGCTCTTATAACCCTCTCTATCTCTGTAACATCCTCCAGCCCCGACAACCCTCCCTATCTCTGTAACCTCGTCCAGCCCTACAACACTCCCTATCGCTGTATACTCCTCCAGCCCCACAACCCTCCCTATCTCTGTAACCTCCTCCAGCCCCTACAACTCTCCCTATCTCTGTAACCTCCTCCAGCCCCTACAACACCCCCAATCACTGTAACCTCCTCAAGCCCCTACCACTCTCCCTATCTCTGTAACCACCTGCAACCCTACAACCCTCCCTATCTCTGGAACCTCCTCCAGCCCCTACAAACATCCCTATCTCTGTAACCTCCTCTAGACCCTACAACGCTCCCTATCTCTATAACCTCCTCCAGCCCCTACAACCCTCCCTATCACTGTAACCTCCTCCACCACTACAACCCTCCCTGTCTCTGTAAACTCCTCCAGCCCCTACAACCCTCCCTATCACTGTAACATCCTCCACCACTACAACACTCCCTATCTCTGTAACCTCCTACAGTCCTACAAACCTCCCTATCTCTGTAACCTACTCCAGCCCCTGCAACCCTCCCTATCTCTGTAACCTCCTCCAGCCCCTACAACCCTCCCTATCACTGTAACCTCCTCCACCACTACAACCCTCCCTGTCTCTGTAACCTCCTCCAGCCCCTGCAACCCTCCCTATCACTGTAACCTCCTCCACCATTACAACCCTCCCTGTCTCTGTAACCTCCTCCACCACTGCAACCCTCCCTATCTCTCTAACCTCCCCCAGCCCCTACAACTCTCCCTATCTCTGTAACCTCCTCCACCACTACAACCCTCCCTATCTCTGTAACCTCCTCCAGCCCTACAATCCTCCCTATCTCTGTAACCTCCTCCAGCCCCTACAACCCTCTCTATCTCTGTAACCTCCCCCAGCCCCTACAACTCTCCCTATCACTGTAACCTCCTCCACCACTACAACCCTCCCTATCACTGTAACCTCCACCACCACTACAACCCTCCCTGTCTCTGTAACCTCCTCCAGCCCCTACAATCCTCCCTATCACTGTAACCTCCACCACCACAACAACCCTCCCTGTCTCTGTAACCTCCTCCAGCCCCTAAAATCCTCCCTATCACTGTAACCTCCACCACCACTACAACCCTCCCTGTCTCTGTAACCTCCTCCAGCCCCTACAATCCTCCCTATCACTGTAACCTCCTCCACCACTTCAACCCTCCCTATCTCTGTAACCTCCTCCAGCCCCTACAACCCTCCCTATCTCTGTAACCTCCTCCAGCCCCTACAACCCTCCCTATCTCTGTAACCTCCTCCAGACCCTACAACCCTCCCTATCTCTGTAACCTCCTCCAGCCCTACAGCCCTCCCTATATCTGTAACCTCCTCCAGCCCCTACAACACTCCCTATCTGTCTAACCTCCTCCAGCCCCTACAACCCTCCCTATCACTGTAACCTCCTCCAGCCCTACAACCCTCCCTATCTCTGTAACCTCGTCCAGTCCCGACAACCCTACCTATCTCTGTAACCTCCTCCAGCCCCTAAAACCCTCCCTATCTCTGTAACCTCCTCCAGCCCTACAACCCTCCCTATGTCTGTAACCTCCTCCAGCCCTACAACCCTCACTATCTCTGTAACCTCCTCCAGCCCCTTCAACCCTCCCTATCTCTGTAACCTCCTCCAGCCCTACACCCACCCTATCTCTGTAACCTCCTCCAGCCCCTACAACCCTCCCTATCTCTGTAACCTCCTCCAGCCCTACAACCCTCCCTATCTCTGTAACCTCCTCCAGCCACTACAACCCTCCCTATCACTGTAACCTCCTCCACCACTGGAACCCTCCCTGTCTCTGCAACCTCCTCCAGCCCCTACAATCCTCCCTATCACTGTAACCTCCTCCACCACTTCAACCCTCCCTATCTCTGTAACCTCCTCCATCCCCTACAACCCTCCCTATCTCTGTAACCTCCTCCAGCCCCTACAACCCTCCCTATCTCTGTAACCTCCTCCAGTCCCGACAACCCTCCCTATCTCTGTAACCTCCTCCAGCCCCAACAACCGCCCCTATCTCTGTAACCTCCTCCAGCCGCTACAACCCTCCCTATCTCTGTAACCTGCTCCAGACCTTACAACCCTCCCTATCTCTGTAACCTCCTCCAGCCCTACAACTCTCCCTATCTCTGCAACCTCCTCCAGTCCCTACAAACCTCCCTATATCTGTAACCTCCTTCAGCCCCTACAACCCTCCCTATCTCTGTCACCTCCTAGAAGCCCCTACAACCCTTCCTTTCTCTGTAACCTCCTCCAGCCCCTACAACCCTCCCTATCTCTGTAAACTCCTCCAGCCCCTACAACCCTCCCTATCTCTGTAACCTCCTCCAGCCCTACAACCCTCCCTATGCCTGTAACCTCCTCCATGACCCTACAACCCTCCCTATCTCTGTAACCTCCTCCAGCCCCTACAACCCTCCCTATCTCTGCAACCTCCTGCAGCCCTACAACACTCCCTATCTATGTAACCTCCCCCAGCTCAGCAACCCTCACTATCTCTGTAACCTCCTCCAGGCCCTACAACCATCCCTATCTCTGTAAGCTCCTCCAGCCCTACAACCCTCCCTATCTCTGTAACCTCCGCCAGCAAAGAACCCTCACTATCTCTATAACCACCCCCAAATCTACAACCCTCCCTATCTCTGTAACCTCCTCCAGCTCCTGTAACCCTTCCTATCTCTGTAACCTCCTCCAGCTCCTATAACCCTCTCTATCTCTGTATCATCCTCCAGCCCCAACAACCCTCCCTATCTCTGTAACCTCCTCCAGCCCTACAACATTCCCTATCTCTGTATACTCCTCCAGCCCCACAACCCTTCCTATCCCTGGAACCTCCTCCAGCCCCTACAACACTCCCTATCTCTGTAACCTCCTCCAGCCCCTACAACACTCCCAATCACTGTAACCTCCTCGAACCCCTACCGCTCTCCCTATCTCTGTAAACACCTCCAACCCTACAACCCTCCCTATCTCTGTAACCTCCTCCAGCCCTACAACACTCCCTATCTCTGTATACTCCTCCAGCCCCACAACCCTCCCTATCTCTGTAACCTCCTCCAGCCCCTACAACAATCCCTATCTCTGTAACCTCCTCCAGCCCCTACAACACTCCCTATCAGTGTAACCTCCTTGAGCCCCTCCAACCCTCCCTATCTCTGTAACCACCTCCAGCCCCTTCAACCCTCCCTATCTTTGTAACCTCCTCCAGGCCCTAGAACACTCCCTATCTCTGTATCCTCCTCCAACCCTACAACACTCCCTATCTCTGTAACCTCCTCCAGCGCCTACAACCCCCCCTACCTCTGTAACCTCCTCCATGTCCTACAACTCTCCCTATCTCTGTAACCTCCTCCAGACCCTAAAACCCTCCCTATCTCTGTAACCTCCTCCAGCGCCTACAACACTCCCTATCTCTGTAACCTCCTCCAGCCCTCCAATCCTCCCTAACTCTGTAACCTCCTCCAGCCCTACAACACTCCCTATCTCTGTAACCTCCTCCATGACGCTACAACCCTCCCTAACTCTGTAACCTCCTCCGGCCCTAGAACACTCTCTATCTCTGTATCCTCCTCCAGCCCCTGCAACCCTCCCTATCTCTGTAACCTCCTCCAGCTCCTACAAACCTCCCTATCTCTGTAACCTCCTCCAGCCCCTACAACCCTCCCTATCTCTGTAATATCCTCCAGTCCCTACAACCCTCCCTATCTCTGTAACCTCCTCCAGCCCCGACAATCCTCCCTATCTCTGTCTCCTCCTCCAGCCCTACAACCCTCCCTATCTCTGTAACCTCCTCCAGCCCCGACAACCCTCCGTATCTCTATAATCACCTCCAGTCCCTACAACCCTCCCTATCTCTGTAACCTCCTCCAGCCCCTACAACCCTCCCTATCTCTGTAACCTCCTCCAGCCACGACAACCCTCCCTATCTCTGTGACATCCTCCAGCCCCTACAACACTCCCTATCTCTGTAACCTCCTACAGTCCTACAACCCTCCCTATCTCTGTAACCTACTCCAGCCCCTGCAACCCTCCCTATCTCTGTAACCTCCTCCAGCCCTACAACACTCCCTATCTCTGTAACCTCCTCCATGACCCTACAACCCTCCCTATCTCTGTAACCTCCTGCAGCCCTACAACACTCCCTATCTAAGTAACCTCCCCCAGCTCAACAACCCTCACTATCTCTGTAACCTCCTCCAGCCCCAACAACCATCCCTATCTCTGTAAGCTCCTCCAGCCCTACAACCCTCCCTATCTCTGTAACCTCCGCCAGCAAAGAACCCTCACTATCTCTGTAACCACACCCAGCTCTACAACCCTCCCTATCTCTGTAACCTCCTCCTGCTCCTATAACCCTCCCTATCCCTGTAACCTCCTCCAGCTCTTATAACCCTCTCTATCTCTGTAACCTCCTCCAGCCCTACAACCCTCCCTATCTCTGTAACCTCCTCCAGCCCTACAACCCTCCCTATCTCTGTAACCTCCTCCAGCCCCTACAACCCTCCCTATCTCTGTAACCTCCTCCAGCCATACAACCCTCCCTATCTCTGTAACCTCCTCCAGCCCTACAACCCTCCCTATCTCTGTAACCTCCTCCAGCCCCTACAACCCTCCCTATCTCTGTAACCTCCTCCAGCCCTACAACCCTCCCTATCTCTGTAACCTCCTCCAGCCCTACAACCCTCCCTATCTCTGTAACCTCCTCCAGCCCCTACAACCCTCCCTATCACTGTAACCTCCACCACCACTACAACCCTCCCTGTCTCTGTAACCTCCTCCAGCCCCTACAATCCTCCCTATCACTGTAACCTCCTCCACCACTTCAACCCTCCCTATCTCTGTAACCTCCTCCAGCCCCTACAACCCTCCCTATCTCTGTAACCTCCTCCAGCCCCTACAACACTCCCCATCTCTGTAACCTCCTCCAGCCCTACAGCCCTCCCTATATCTGTAACCTCCTCCAGCCCCTACCACACTCCCTATCTGTCTAACCTCCTCCAGCCCCTACAACCCTCCCTATCACTGTAACCTCCTCCAGCCCTACAACCCTCCCTATCTCTGTAACCTCGTCCAGTCCCGACAACCCTACCTATCTCTGTAACCTCCTCCAGCCCCTAAAACCCTCCCTATCTCTGTAACCTCCTCCAGCCCTACAACCCTCCCTATGTCTGTAACCTCCTCCAGCCCTACAACCCTCCCTATCTCTGTAACCTCCTCCAGCCCCTTCAACCCTCCCTATCTCTGTAACCTCCTCCAGCCCTACACCCACCCTATCTCTGTAACCTCCTCCAGCCCCTACAACCCTCCCTATCTCTGTAACCTCCTCCAGCCCTACAACCCTCCCTATCTCTGTAACCTCCTCCAGCCACTACAACCCTCCCTATCACTGTAACATCCTCCACCACTGGAACCCTCCCTGTCTCTGCAACCTCCTCCAGCCCCTACAATCCTCCCTATCACTGTAACCTCCTCCACCACTTCAACCCTCCCTATCTCTGTAACCTCCTCCATCCCCTACAACCCTCCCTATCTCTGTAACCTCCTCCAGCCCCTACAACCCTCCCTATCTCTGTAACCTCCTCCAGTCCCGACAACCCTCCCTATCTCTGTAACCTCCTCCAGCCCCAACAACCGCCCCTATCTCTGTAACCTCCTTCAGCTGCTACAACCCTCCCTATCTCTGTAACCTGCTCCAGACCTTACAACCCTCCCTATCTCTGTAACCTCCTCCAGCCCTACAACCCTCCCTATCTCTGCAACCTCCTCCAGTCCCTACAAACCTCCCTATCTCTGTAACCTCCTTCAGCCCCTACAACCCTCCCTATCTCTGTAACCTCCTAGAAGCCGCTACAACCCTTCCTTTCTCTGTAACCTCCTCCAGCCCCGACAACCCTCCCTATCTCTGTAAACTCCTCCAGCCCCTACAACCCTCCCTATCTCTGTAACCTCCTCCAGCCCTACAACCCTCCCTATGCCTGTAACCTCCTCCATGACCCTACAACCCTCCCTATCTCTGTAACCTCCTCCAGCCCCTACAACCCTCCCCATCTCTGCAACCTCCTGCAGCCCTACAACACTCCCTATCTATGTAACCTCCCCCAGCTCAGCAACCCTCACTATCTCTGTAACCTCCTCCAGGCCCTACAACCATCCCTATCTCTGTAAGCTGCTCCAGCCCTACAACCCTCCCTATCTCTGTAACCTCCGCCAGCAAAGAACCCTCACTATCTCTATAACCACCCCCAAATCTACAACCCTCCCTATCTCTGTAACCTCCTCCAGCTCCTGTAACCCTTCCTATCTCTGTAACCTCCTCCAGCTCCTATAACCCTCTCTATCTCTGTATCATCCTCCAGCCCCAACAACCCTCCCTATCTCTGTAACCTCCTCCAGCCCTACAACATTCCCTATCTCTGTATACTCCTCCAGCCCCACAACCCTTCCTATCTCTGTAACCTCCTCCAGCCCCTACAACACTCCCTATCTCTGTAAACTCCTCCAGCCCCTACAACACTCCCAATCACTGTAACCTCCTCGAACCCCTACCGCTCTCCCTATCTCTGTTAACACCTCCAACCCTACAACCCTCCCTATCTCTGTAACCTCCTCCAGCCCTACAACACTCCCTATCTCTGTCTACTCCTCCAGCCCCACAACCCTCCCTATCTCTGTAACCTCCTCCAGCCCCTACAACAATCCCTATCTCTGTAACCTCCTCCAGCCCCTACAACACTCCCTATCAGTGTAACCTCCTTGAGCCCCTCCAACCCTCCCTATCTCTGTAACCACCTCCAGCCCCTTCAACCCTCCCTATCTTTGTAACCTCCTCCAGCCCCTACAACCATCCCTATCTCTGTAACCTCCTCTGGACCCTACAACTCTCCCTATCTCTGTAACCTCCTCCAGCCCCTACAACACTCCCAATCACTGTAACCTCCTCGAGCCCCTACCACTCTCCCTATCTATGTAACCACCTCCAACTCTACAACCCTCCCTATCTCTGTATACTCCTCCAGCCCCTACAACCCTCCCTATCTCTGTAACCTCCTCCAGCCCCTAAAACCCTCCCTATCTCCGTAAACTCCCAAAACCCCTACAACCATCATTATCTCTGTAACCTCCTCCAGACCCTACAACCCTCCCTATCTCTGTAACCTCCTCCAGCCCCTGCAACACTCCCTATCAGTGTAACCTGCTTGAGCCCCTCCAACCCTCCCTATCTCTGTAACCACCGCCAGCCCCTTCATCCCTCCCTATCTGTGTAACCTCCTCCCGCCCCTACAACCCTCCCTATCTCTGTAACCTCCTCCAGCCCTAGAACTCTCCCTATCTCTGTAACCTCCCCTAGCCCTACAACCCTCCCTATCTCTGTAACATCCTCCAGCCCCTACAACCCTCCCTATCTCTGTAACCTCCTCCAGCCCCTACAACCCTCCCTATCTCTGTAACCTCCTCCAGCCCCTACAACCCTCCCTATCTCTGTAACCTCCTCCAGGCCCTAGAACACTCCCTATCTCTGTATCCTCCTCCAACCCTACAACACTCCCTATCTCTGTAACCTCCTCCAGCGCCTACAACCCTCCCTACCTCTGTAACCTCCTCCATGTCCTACAACTCTCCCTATCTCTGTAACCTCCTCCAGACCCTAAAACCCTCCCTATCTCTGTAACCTCCTCCAGCGCCTACAACACTCCCTATCTCTGTAACCTCCTCCAGCCCTCCAATCCTCCCTAACTCTGTAACCTCCTCCAGCCCTACAACACTCCCTATCTCTGTAACCTCCTCCATGACCCTACAACCCTCCCTAACTCTGTAACCTCCTCCGGCCCTACAACACTCTCTATCTCTGTATCCTCCTCCAGCCCCTGCAACCCTCCCTATCTCTGTAACCTCCTCCAGCTCCTACAAACCTCCCTATCTCTGTAACCTCCTCCAGCCCCTACAACCCTCCCTATCTCTGTAATATCCTCCAGTCCCTACAACCCTCCCTATCTCTGTAACCTCCTCCAGCCCCTACAATCCTCCCTATCTCTGTCTCCTCCTCCAGCCCTACAACCCTCCCTATCTCTGTAACCTCCTCCAGCCCCGACAACCCTCCCTATCTCTGTAATCACCTCCAGTCCCTACAACCCTCCCTATCTCTGTAACCTCCTCCCGCCGCTACAACCCTCCCTATCTCTGTAACTTCCTCCAGCCCCTACAACCCTCCCTATTTCTGTAACCACCTCCAGCCCCTACAACCCTCCCTATCTCTGTAACCTCCTCCAGCCCCTACAACACTCCCTATCTCTGTAAACTCCTAAAGCCCCTACAACCATCATTATCTCTGTAACCTCCTCCAGACCCTACAACACTCCCTATCAGTGTAACCTCCTTGAGCCCTTCCAACCCACCCTATCTCTGTAACCACCGCCAGCCCCTTCAACCCTCCCTATCTTTGTAACCACCTCCAGCCCCTACAACCCTCCCTATCTCTGTAACCTACTCCAGCCCCTACAGCCCTCCCTATCTCTTTAACCTTCTCCAACCCCTACAGCCCTCCCTACCTGTGTAACCTCCTCCCGCCCCTACAACCCTCCCTCTCTCTGTAACCTCCTCCAGCCCTAGAACTCTCCCTATCTCTGTGACCTCCTCTAGCCCTACAACCCTCCCTATCTCTGTAACATCCTCCAGCCCCTACAACCCTCCCTATCTTTGTAATCTCCTCCAGTCCCTACAACCCTCCCTATCTCTGTAACCTCCTCCAGCCCCTACAACCCTCCGTATCTCTGTATCCTCCTCCAGCCCGACAACCCTCCCTATCTCTGTAACCTCCTCCAGACCTTACAACCCTCCCTATCTCTGTATCCTCCTCCAGCGCCTACAATACTCCCTATCTCTGTAACCTCCTCCAGCCCTACAATCCTCCCTAACTCTGTAACCTCCTCCAGCCCGACAACACTCCCTATCTCTGTAACCTCCTCCATGACCCTACAACCCTCCCTAACTCTGTAACCTCCTCCGGCCCTACAACACTCTCTATCTCTGTATCCTGCTCCAGCCCCTACAACCGTCCCTATCTCTGTAACCTCCTGCAGCCCTACAACACTCCCTATCTAAGTAACCTCCGCCAGCAAAGAACCCTCACTATCTCTGTAAACACCCCCAGCTCTACAACCCTCCCTATCTCTGTAACCTCCTCCAGCTCCTATAACCCTCCCTATCTCTGTAACCTCCTCCAGCTCCTATAACCCTCTCTATCTCTGTAACATCCTCCAGCCCCGACAACCCTCCCTATCTCTGTAACCTCCTCCAGCCCTACAACACTCCCTATCTCTGTAACCTCCTGCAGCCCCTACAACCCTCCCTATCTCTGTAACCTCCTCCAGCCCCTACAACCCTCCCTATCTCTGTAACCTCCTCCAGCCCCACAACCCTCGCTATCTCTGTAACCTCCTCCAGCCCCTACAACTCTCCCTATCTCTGTAACCTCCTCCAGCCCCTACAACACTCCCAATCACTGTAATCCCCTCAAGCCCCTACCACTCTCCCTATCTCTGTAACCACCTCCAACCCTACAACCCTCCCTATCTCTGTAACCTCCTCCAGCCCCTACAACACTCCCAATCACTGTAACCTCCTCGAGCCCCTCCAACCTTCCCTATCTCTGTAACCACCTCCAGCCCCTTCAACCCTCCCTATCTTTGTAACCTCCTCCAGCCCCTACAACCATCCCTATCTCTGTAACCTCCTCTAGACCCTACAACTCTCCCTATCTCTGTAACCTCCTCCAGCCCCTGCAACACTCCCAATCACTGTAACCTCCTCGAGCCCCTACCAGTCTCCCTATCTCTGTAACCACCTCCAACCCAACTACCCTCCCTATCTATGTATACTCCTCCAGCCCCTACAACCCTCCCTATCTCTGTAACCTCCTCCAGCCCCTACAACCCTCCCTATCTCTGTAGCCTCCTCCGGCCCCTACAACCCTCCCCATCTCTGTAAAGTCCTAAAGCCCCTACAACCATCCCTATCTCTGTAACCTCCTCCAGACCCTACAACCCTCCCTATCTCGGTAACCTCCTCCAACCCCTACAACACTCCCTATCAGTGTAACCTCCTTGAACCCCTCCAACCCTCCCTATCTTTGTAACCTCCTCCAGCGCCTACAACACTCCCTATCTCTGTAACGTCCTCCAGCCCTGCAATCCTCCCTAACTCTGTAAACTCCTCCAGCCCTACAACACTCCCTATCTCTGTAACCTCCTCCATGACCCTACAACCCTCCCTAACTCTGTAACCTCCTCCGGCACTACAACACTCTCTATCTCTGTAACCTCCTCCAGCCCCTACAACCCTCCCTATCTCTGTAACCTCCTCCAGCTCCTACAAACCTCCCTATCTCTGTAACCTCCTCCAGCCCCTACAACCCTCCCTATCTCTGTAATATCCTCCAGTCCCTACAACCCTCCCTATCTCTGTAACCTCCTCCAGCCCCTACAAACCTCCCTATCTCTGTCTCCTCCTCCAGCCCTACAACCCTCCCTATCTCTGTAACCTCCTCCAGCCCCTACAACCCTCCCTATCTCTGTAATCTCCTCCAGTCCCTACAACCCTCCCTATCTCTGTATACTCCTCCCGCCCCTACAACCCTCCCTATCTCTGTAACTTCCTCCAGCCCCTACAACCCTCCCTATCTCTGTAACCTCCTCCAGCCCCTACAACCCTCCCTATCTCTGTAACCTCCTTCAGCCCCTATAACACTCCCAATCACTGTAACCTCCTCGAGCCCCTACCACTCTCCCTATCTCTGTAACCACCTCCAACTCTACAACCCTCCCTATCTCTGTATACTCCTCCAGCCCCTACAACCCTCCCTATCTCTGTAACCTCCTCCAGCCCCTACAACCCTCCCTATCTCTGTAAACCCCTAAAGCCCCTACAACCATCATTACCTCTGTAACCTCCTCCAGACCCTACAACACTCCCTATCAGTGTAACCTCCTTGAGCCCCTCCAACCCTCCCTATCTCTGTAACCACCGCCAGCCCCTTCAACCCTCCCTACCTTTGTAACCACCTCCAGCCCCTACAACCCTCCCTATCTCTGTAACCTACTCCAGCCCCTACAGCCCTCCCTATCTCTTTAACCTTCTCCAGCCCCTACAGCCCTCCCTACCTGTGTAACCTCCTCCCGCCCCTACAAACCTCCCTATCTCTGTAACCTCCTCCAGCCCTAGAACTCTCCCTATCTCTGTGACCTCCTCTAGCCCTACAACCCTCCCTATCTCTGTAACATCTCCAGCCCCTACAACCCTCCCTATCTCTGTAATCTCCTCCAGTCCCTACAACCCTCCCTATCTCTGTAACCTCCTCCAGCCCCTGCAACCCTCCCTATCTCTGTATCCTCCTCCAGCCCTACAACCCTCCCTATCTCTGTAACCTCCTCCAGCCCCTACAACCCTCCCGATCTCTGTAATCTCCTCCAGTCCCTACAACCCTCCCTATCTCTGCAACCTCCTCCAGCCGTACAACCCTCCCTACCTCTGTAACCTCCTCCATGTCCTACAACCCTCCCTATCTCTGTAACCTCCTTCAGCGCCTACAACACTCCCTATCTCTGTAACCTCCTCCAGCCCTACAATCCTCCCTAACTCTGTAACCTCCTCCAGCCCTACAACACTCCCTATCTCTGTAACCTCCTCCATGACCCTACAACCCTCCCTAACTCTGTAACCTCCTCCGGCCCTACAACACTCTCTATCTCTGTATCCTCCTCCCACCCCTACAACCGTTCCTATCTCTGTAACCTCCTGCAGCCCTACAACACTCCCTATCTAAGTAACCTCCCCCAGCTCAACAACCCTCACTAGCTCTGTAACCTCCTCCAGCCCCTACAACCATCCCTATCTCTGTAAGCTCCTCCAGCCCTACAACCCTCCCTATCTCTGTAACCTCCACCAGCAAAGAACCCTCACTATCTCTGTAACCACCCCCAGCTCTACAACCCTCCCTATCTCTGTAACCTCCTCCAGCTCCTATAACCCTCCCTATCTCTGTAACCTCCTCCAGCCCCTACAACCCTCCCTATCTCTGTAACCTCCTCCAGCCCCTACAACCCTCCCTATCTCTGTAACCTCCTCCAGCCCCACAACCCTCGCTATCTCTGTAACCTCCTCCAGCCCCTACAACTCTCCCTATCTCTGTAACCTCCTCCAGCCCCTACAACACTCCCAATCACTGTAACCTCCTCGAGCCCCTACCACTCTCCCTATCTCTGTAACCACCTCCAACCCTACAACCCTCCCTATCTCTGTAACCTCCTCCAGCCCCTACAACACTCCCAATCACTGTAACCTCCTCGAGCCCCTCCAACCTTCCCTATCTCTGTAACCACCTCCAGCCCCTTCAACCCTCCCTATCTTTGTAACCTCCTCCAGCCCCTACAACCATCCCTATCTCTGTAACCTCCTCTAGACCCTACAACTCTCCCTATCTCTGTAACCTCCTCCAGCCCCTACAACACTCCCAATCACTGTAACCTCCTCGAGCCCCTACCACTCTCCCTATCTCTGTAACCACCTCCAACCCAACTACCCTCCCTATCTATGTATACTCCTCCAGCCCCTACAACCCTCCCTATCTCTGTAACCTCCTCCAGCCCCTACAACCCTCCCTATCTCTGTAGCCTCCTCCGGCCCCTACAACCCTCCCCATCTCTGTAAACTCCTAAAGCCCCTACAACCATCCCTATCTCTGCAACCTCCTCCAGACCCTACAACCCTCCCTATCTCGGTAACCTCCTCCAACCCCTACAACACTCCCTATCAGTGTAACCTCCTTGAACCCCTCCAACCCTCCCTATCTTTGTAACCTCCTCCAGCGCCTACAACACTCCCTATCTCTGTAACGTCCTCCAGACCCTACAACCCTCCCTATCTCTGTAAGCTCCTCCAGCGCCTACAACACTCCCTATCTCTGTAACGTCCTCCAGCCCTGCAATCCTCCCTAACTCTGTAACCTCCTCCAGCCCTACAACACTCCCTATCTCTGTAACCTCCTCCATGACCCTACAACCCTCCCTAACTCTGTAACCTCCTCCGGCACTACAACACTCTCTATCTCTGTATCCTCCTCCAGCCCCTACAACCCTCCCTATCTCTTTAACCTCCTCCAGCTCCTACAAACCTCCGTATCTCTGTAACCTCCTCCAGCCCCTACAACCCTCCCTATCTCTGTAATATCCTCCAGTCCCTACAACCCTCCCTATCTCTGTAACCTCCTCCAGTCCCTACAAACCTCCCTATCTCTGTCTCCTCCTCCAGCCCTACAACCCTCCCTATCTCTGTAACCTCCTGCAGCCCCTACAACCCTCCCTATCTCTGTAATCTCCTCCAGTCCCTACAACCCTCCCTATCTCTGTAAACTCCTCCCGCCCCTACAACCCTCCCTATCTCTGTAACTTCCTCCAGCCCTGCAATCCTCCCTAACTCTGTAACCTCCTCCAGCCCTACAACACTCCCTATCTCTGTAACCTCCTCCATGACCCTACAACCCTCCCTAACTCTGTAACCTCCTCCGGCACTACAACACTCTCTATCTCTGTATCCTCCTCCAGCCCCTACAACCCTCCCTATCTCTGTAATATCCTCCAGTCCCTACAACCCTCCCTATCTCTGTAACCTCCTCCAGTCCCTACAAACCTCCCTATCTCTGTCTCCTCCTCCAGCCCTACAACCCTCCCTATCTCTGTAACCTCCTCCAGCCCCTACAACCCTCCCTATCTCTGTAATCTCCTCCAGTCCCTGCAACCCTCCCTATCTCTGTAAACTCCTCCCGCCCCTACAACCCTCCCTATCTCTGTAACTTCCTCCAGCCCCTACAACCCTCCCTATCTCTGTAACCTCCTCCAGCCCCTACAACCCTCCCTATCTCTGTAACCTCCTTCAGCCCCTATAACACTCCCAATCACTGTAACCTCCTCGAGCCCCTACCACTCTCCCTATCTCTGTAACCACCTCCAACTCTACAACCCTCCCTATCTCTGTATACTCCTCCAGCCCCTACAACCCTCCCTATCTCTGTAACCTCCTCCAGCCCCTACAACCCTCCCTATCTCTGTAAACCCCTAAAGCCCCTACAACCATCATTATCTCTGTAACCTCCTCCAGACCCTACAACACTCCCTATCAGTGTAACCTCCTTGAGCCCCTCCAACACTCCCTATCTCTGTAACCACCGCCAGCCCCTTCAACCCTCCCTACCTTTGTAACCACCTCCAGCCCCTACAACCCTCCCTATCTCTGTAACTTCCTCCAGCCCCTACAACCCTCCCTATCTCTGTAACCTCCTCCAGCCCCTACAACCCTCCCTATCTCTGTAACCTCCTTCAGCCCCTATAACACTCCCAATCACTGTAACCTCCTCGAGCCCCTACCACTCTCCCTATCTCTGTAACCACCTCCAACTCTACAACCCTCCCTATCTCTGTATACTCCTCCAGCCCCTACAACCCTCCCTATCTCTGTAACCTCCTCCAGCCCCTACAACCCTCCCTATCTCTGTAAACCCCTAAAGCCCCTACAACCATCATTATCTCTGTAACCTCCTCCAGACCCTACAACACTCCCTATCAGTGTAACCTCCTTGAGCCCCTCCAACCCTCCCTATCTCTGTAACCACCGCCAGCCCCTTCAACCCTCCCTACCTTTGTAACCACCTCCAGCCCCTACAACCCTCCCTATCTCTGTAACCTACTCCAGCCCCTACAGCCCTCCCTATCTCTTTAACCTTCTCCAGCCCCTACAGCCCTCCCTACCTGTGTAACCTCCTCCCGCCCCTACAAACCTCCCTATCTCTGTAACCTCCTCCAGCCCTAGAACTCTCCCTATCTCTGTGACCTCCTCTAGCCCTACAACCCTCCCTTTCTCTGTAACCTCCTCCAGCCCCTACAGCCCTCCCTATCTCTGTAATCTCCTCCAGTCCCTACAACCCTCCCTATCTCTGTAACCTCCTCCAGCCCCTACAACCCTCCCTATCTCTGTATCCTCCTCCAGCCCTACAACCCTCCCTTTCTCTGTAACCTCCTCCAGCCCCTACAACCCTCCCGATCTCTGTAATCTCCTCCAGTCCCTACAACCCTCGCTATCTCTGCAACCTCCTCCAGCCGTACAACCCTCCCTACCTCTGTAACCTCCTCCATGTCCTACAACCCTCCCTATCTCTGTAACCTCCTTCAGCGCCTACAACACTCCCTATCTCTGTAACCTCCTCCAGCCCTACAATCCTCCCTAACTCTGTAACCTCCTCCAGCCCTACAACACTCCCTATCTCTGTAACCTCCTCCATGACCCTACAACCCTCCCTAACTCTGTAACCTCCTCCGGCCCTACAACACTCTCTATCTCTGTATCCTCCTCCCACCCCTACAACCGTCCCTATCTCTGTAACCTCCTGCAGCCCTACAACACTCCCTATCTAAGTAACCTCCCCCAGCTCAACAACCCTCACTATCTCTGTAACCTCCTCCAGCCCCTACAACCATCCCTATCTCTGTAAGCTCCTCCAGCCCTACAACCCTCCCTATCTCTGTAACCTCCGCCAGCAAAGAACCCTCACTATCTCTGTAACCACCCCCAGCTCTACAACCCTCCCTATCTCTGTAACCTCCTCCAGCTCCTATAACCCTCCCTATCTCTGTAACCTCCTCCAGCTCCTATAACCCTCTCTATCTCTGTAACCTCCTCCAGCCCTACAACACTCCCTATCTCTGTATACTCCTCCAGCCCCACAACCCTCCCTATCTCTGTAACCTCCTCCAGCCCCTACAACTCTCCCTCTCTCTGTAACCTCCTCCAGCCCCTACAACACTCCCAATCACTGTAACCTCCTCGAGCCCCTACCACTCTCCCTATCTCTGTTACTGATGCGCTATAAATTACTCATAAAAGACTGAGAGTTAGAAGAGTAACCAAAGGCTTTTATTAACAACAGAATGGAGGTCTGCCTCGCGTGGTCGACCGGTCCATGATACTAAGGGCTGGGGAGCAGTCACCTTTATACTAGGACCTGTGGGAGGAGTCAGCCGAGGCATGTCCAGGCATGTACACAGTGGAATACAAACAGGACAAACAGGAATACAAACAGTGGTTTACCACATTCACCCCTTGTTTAAAATTGAGTCCGGCGGGGTGAAGTATATTAAAAGTTAGTGTATTGGAGTCTCTCCGGAGGTCTTGTCTGCCGCTGTGATCTGCGTGGCGACGGCAGGGGTAGTGAAGCTTCCGGCGTCGAGTCCAGCGTAGGCTGTGGCACAGGCGTGTCGTCCTCGTAGATGTCGAGCGGGTCGCGGGGCCCGGGCCTGCCGTCTGCTGGGGCTGGATATCGGATCGTGGGGGGGGGGGGTGGTAGTGAGTAGTGGGTTACTGCGGCCCCCGAGGGTGCAAGGTCTCTTATGGAGACTGTGTCCTCCCGCCCGTCCGGGTATGCGATGTAAGCATACTGGGGGTTGGCGTGGAGGAGGTCGACCCTCTCGACCAGGGGGTCCGTTTTATGGGTCCTCACGTGTCTTCTCAGTAGGACCGGCCCTGGGGACGTCAGCCATGGCGGTAGCGATGTCCCCGATGTGGACTTCCTTGGGAAGACAAACATTTTCTCATGAGGGGTGGCGTTAGTGGCAGTGCAGAGCAGTGACCGAATAGAGTGGAGCCCATCGGGGAGCACATCCTGCCAGCGGGAGGTTGGAAGGCCCCTAGACTTTAAGGCTAGCAGGACGGCCTTCCAAACTGTCGCATTTTCTCTTTCCACCTGTCCGTTCCCCCGGGGGTTGTAACTGGTGGTCCTGCTTGTGGCAATACCCCTAGTTAGCAGGTACTGACGGAGTTCGTCGCTCATAAACGATGAGCCCCGGTCGCTATGGATATAGCTGGGGAAGCCGAACAGGGTGAAGAGGTTGTTCAGACATTTAATGACCGTGGCACTGGTCATGTCCGGGCAGGGGAAGGCGAATGGGAAACGGGAGTACTCATCAATAATATTGAGGAAGTACACATTGCGGTCGGAGGAGGGGAGAGGCCCTTTAAAATCGACGCTCAGGCGCTCGAAGGGGCGAGTGGCTTTTATCAGGTGGGCCCTGTCTGGTCTATAAAAGTGCGGTTTGCACTCAGCGCAGACTTGGCAGTTCCTGGTCATGGTCCTGACCTCCTCAATAGAGTAAGGCAGGTTGCGGGCCTTGATGAAGTGGAAGAACCTGGTGACCCCCGGGTGGCAGAGGTCATTGTGGAGGGCCCGCAGACTATCGGTCTGCGCGCTGGCGCAGGTGCCACGCGATAGCGCATCCGGGGGTTCATTTAGCTTCCCGGGCCGGTACAAGATCTCGTAGTTGTAGGTGGAAAGTTCGATTCTCCACCTCAAGATCTTGTCATTTTTGATTTTGCCCCTCTGCTTGTTGTTAAACATAAAAGCAACTGAACGCTGGTCAGTGAGCAGGGTAAATCGTTTTCCGGCCAGGTAGTGCCTCCAATGACGCACAGCCTCCACAATCGCCTGGGCCTCCTTGTCAACAGCGGAGTGTCTGGTCTCCGGGCCTTGGAGGGTTCGTGAAAAGAAGGCCACGGGTCTCCCCGCCTGATTGAGGGTAGCGGCCAGGGCAAAGTCGGACGCATCGCTTTCCACCTGGAAGGGGATGGATTCGTCCACTGCGTGCATGGTGGCTTTGGCAATGTCCTCCTTGATACGGTGGAAGGCTAAGCGGGCCTCTGCCGTCAAGGGAAAAGAGGTGGACTTGATCAGCGGACGGGCCTTGTCCGCATAGTAGGGGACCCACTGGGCGTAATAGGAGAAAAACCCTAGGCACCTCTTCAGGGCCTTGAGGCAGTGGGGCAGTGGAAGTTCCATAAGGGGACGCATCCGGTCGGGGTCGGGGCCGATGAATCCGTGTTCCACAACACAGCCAAGGATGGCGAGGCGGTTTGTGCGGAATATGCACTTCTCCTTGTTATATGTCAGGTTTAGGAGTTGGGCGGTGCGGAGGAATTTTTCGAGGTTTGCGTCATGGTCCTGCAAGTCACGGCCGCAGATGGTCACATTGTCCAGATATGGGAAAGTGGCCTGCAACGCATTTTGATCTACCATCCGGTCCATCTCCCTTTGGAAGACGGAGACCCCGTTGGTGACGCCAAAGGGAACCCTAAGGAAGTGATAGAGGCGGCCGTTTGCCTCAAAGGCAGTGTACTGGCGGTCCTCAGGGCGGATGGGGAGCTGGTGGTACGCTGATTTCAGGTCAATGGTCGAGAAGACGCGGTACTGCGCGATCTGGTTGACCATATCAGCTGTACGGGGGAGTGGGTAGGCGTCCAGCAGGGTGTAGCGATTTATTGTCTGGCTGTAGTCGATGACCAGGCGCTGCTTCTCGCCGGTCTTAACGACCACAACCTGGGCTCGCCAGGGGCTGGTGCTGCCCTCAATAATCCCTTCTTTCAGGAGCCGCTCCACTTCGGTTTTAATGAAAACCCTGTCCCCGGCACTGTATCGCCTGCTCTTTGTGGCGATGGGCTTACAGTCGGGGGTGAGGTTAGCAAACAGTTGGGGGGGGGTGACTCTGAGTGTGGAGAGGTTGCACCTGGTGCGCGGCGGGCAATTTGGAAGCTGCTGGCTGCGGACTGTGAGTGGGGGTAGGGGTCCACCGTACGCCATCGTAACACTTTTAAGGTGGCACTGAAAATCTAACCCCAGCAGGACGGCAGCGCAGAGGTCAGGCAGGACCAGAAGTTTAAAATGATCGTACACGGTCCCGTCTACTACGAGTGTCACCACGCAGTAGCCGCCGATGTCCGCCGACTGGGACTCGGAGGCCATAGAAATCCGCTGTTGCGCAGGCAGGACTGGGAGAGAGCAACGCCGCACCGTGTCGGGGTGGATGAAGCTCTCCGTGCTCCCAGAGTCAAAAAGGCAGATTGTATCGTGACCATTTACCTTAATGTCCATTGTGGAACTGGCCAGTTGGTGCGGTCTCGCTTGGTCCAGTGTAACGGATGCCAGCGTAGGGGTCGGTGTGTCGCTGCGGGTATCAGATGAGGGGGTGTCGGGGGCCTGCTGCGTCCCGGCTGTCGTCCAAGATGGCGGCGTCCATGATCCCCATGTGGCTGGAGGCGTCCAAAATGGCTGCTGTACCGGTGATTCGCACATGGCCGGGGAGGTCCAAGATGGCGGCCCGCATGGCCCACACGCGGCGCTGCTGGGGTTCGGGGTGGCTTTGGCCCTGCAGACGCTAGCGTAGTGTCCCTTCTTCCCGCAGCCCGAGCAGATCGCGTTTTTCGCCGGGCAGCGCGCTCTGGGGTGTTTTGCCTGGCCACAGAAGTAGCATTTCTGGCCTTGGGGCACTGCTGTCTGGCCTTGGGACACTGCTGCGGTAGTTGGGCCGTTGTTGGGGTGTGGCTGGGGTGGCACGGCGCTATGAGGCGGTCCTACCGTGTCCCAGGCTGTCATTCCCCGCGGCGTCCACGGTGCAGAGGAGTAGGCATCCATGCCCTGGTAGGCTGCATCCAACGATAGTGCGAGTTCAGAGGCCTTGTTGAGGTCGAGGTTACTCTGCTCTAACAGTCGCTGTCGGGTGTAATTGGATCTGTGGCCCGCTACAAAAGCGTCCCGGATAAGTTCCTCTGTGTACACGGCGGCTTTTACATCCTTACAACCACAGGCCCGGCCAAGCACAGACAGTGCCTGAAGGTATTCCACGGTCGATTCCCCAGGTTGTTGTTTACGACTCCCCAGGAGGTGCCTGGCGTACACTTCGTTCACTGGGCGCGTGTACTGGTCCTTGAGGAGCTTGATAGCATCCGCGTACGAGGTCGCGTCTTGGATGACCGAGTACACTCGGTGGTTCACTTTGGAGGTCAGGACATCCAGTTTGTCCTCGTCCGATTTGATTGCTTCGGAGGCGGTCAGGAATTTTTCGAAACACTTAAGCCAGTGAGTAAACTTGGTGGATGAGTCCGCCTCCCGATGATCTAAGTCCAGGCATGCTGGTGTGAGGATCTTCTCCATTATAAAAATGTTGTTAATAAAATTGATGCGCTATCAATTACTCATAAAAGACTGAGAGTTAGAAGAGTAACCAAAGGCTTTTATTAACAACAGAATGGAGGTCTGCCTCGCGTGGTCGACCGGTCCATGATACTAAGGGCTGGGGAGCAGTCACCTTTATACTAGGACCTGTGGGAGGAGTCAGCCGAGGCATGTCCAGGCATGTACACAGTGGAATACAAACAGGACAAACAGGAATACAAACAGTGGTTTACCACAGTTACCACCTCCAACCCTACAACCCTCCCTATCTCTGTAACCTCCTCCAGCCCCTACAACACTCCCAATCACTGTAACCTCCTCGAGCCCCTCCAACCTTCCCTATCTCTGTAACCACCTCCAGCCCCTACAACCATCCCTATCTCTGTAACCTCCTCCAACCCTACAACCCTCCCTATCTCTGTAACCTCCTCCAGCCCCTACAACACTCCGAATCACTGTAACCTCCTCGAGCCCCTACCACTCTCCCTATCTTTGTAACCACCTCCAACCCTACAACCCTCCCTATCTCTGTATACTCCTCCAGCCCCTACAACCCTCCCTATCTCTGTAGCCTCCTCCGGCCCCTACAACCCTCCCCATCTCTGTAAACTCCTAAAGCCCCTACAACCATCCCTATCTCTGTAACCTCCTCCAGACCCTACAACCCTCCCTATCTCTGTAACCTCCTCCAGCCCCTACAACACTCCCTATCAGTGTAACCTCATTGAGCCCCTCCAACCCTCCCTATCTCTGTAACCACCTCCAGCCCCTTCAACCCTCCCTATCTCTTTAACCTTCTCCAGCCCCTACAGCCCTCCCTATATGTGTGACCTCCTCCCGCCCCTACAACCCTCCCTATCTCTGTAACCTCCTCCAGCCCTAGAACTCTCCCTATCTCTGTAACCTCCTCTAGCCCTACAACCCTCCCTATCTCTGTAACCTCCTCCAGCTCCTACAAACCTTCCTATCTCTGTAACCTCCTCCAGCCTCTACTACCCTCCCTATCTCTGTAATCTCCTCCAGTCCCTACAACCCTCCCTATCTCTGTAACCTCCTCCAGCCGCTACAAATTCCCTATCTCTGTCACCTCCTCCAGCCCTACAACCCTCCCTATCTCTGTAACCTCCTCCAGCCCCTACAACCCTCCCTATCTCTGTAATCTCCTCCAGTCCCTACAACCCTCCCTATCTCTGTAACCTCCTCCAGCCCCTACAACCCTCCCTATCTCTGTAACATCCTCCAGCCCTACAACCCTCCCTATCTCTGTAACCTCCTCCAGCCCCTACAACACTCCCTATCTCTGTAATCTCCTCCAGTCCCTACAACCCTCCCTATCTCTGTAACTTCCACCAGCCCCTACAACCCTCCCTATCTCTGTAATCTCCTCCAGTCCCTACAACCCTCCCTATCTCTGTAACCTCCTCCAGCCCTACAACCATCTGTGGTCTGTGCACTCCTCCAATTCTGATCTGTTGTAGAACCCTGCTGTCAGCTGTCTGGGCCATTAGATCCTCTCGAAAACCCTACGCCTCTCTCCCCTCCTTTAAGACGCTCCTTAAAACCTATTTCTTTGATCAAACATCTCATCACCTGTCCTAATATCTCCTTATGTAACAAATTTGTTTGATAATCACTTTTGTAGATTTTACTACGCTAACGGCCCTGTGTCAATGCACTTGTCGGAGGGGCAGCACTGAGGGAAGGCTGCACTGTTGGAGGGGCAGTACTGAGGGAGCGTTTCACTGTCGGAGGGGCTGTACTGAGGGAGCGCTGCACTGTTGGAGGGGCAGTACTGAGGGAGCGCCGCACTATCGGAGGGGCAATACTGATGGAACTCTGCACTGTCGGAGGGGCAGTACTGAGGGAGCGCTGCACTGTCGGAGTGGCTGTACTGAGGGAGCGCTGCACTGTTGGAGGGGCAATACTGAGGGAGCGCTGCGCTGTTGGAGGGGCAGCATTGAGGGAACGCTGCACTATTGGAGGGAGAGCACTGATGGAGTGCTGCACTGTCGGAGGAGCAGTACTGAGGGAGCTCTTCGCTGTCGGAGGAGCAGCACTGAGGGAGCACTGCACTGTCAGAGGTGCAGTACAGAGGGAGCGCTGCACTGTCGGAGGGTCAGTACTGAGGGAGTGCTGCACTGTCAGAGGGGCATAACATAGGGAGCGCCGCACTGTCGGAGGGGCAGTACTGAGGGTACGCTGCACTGTCGGATGTGCACTACATAGGGAGCGCTGCATTGTCGGAGCCGCTGTACTGAGGGAGCTCTGCACTGTCGGAGGTGCAGTACTGAGGGGGCGCTACACTGTCGGAGGGGCAGTATTGAGGGAGTGCTGCACTTGTCGGAGAGGGCAGTACTGAGGGAGCACTGCACTGTTGGAGGGGCAGTACTGAGAGAGTGCTGCACTTTTGGAGCGGCTGTAATGTGGGAGCGCTGCACTGTCGGAGTGGCGGTACTGAGGGAGCGCCACACTGTCGGAGCGGCAGTACTGAGGGAGCGGTGCACTGTCGGAGAGGCAGTACTGAGGGAGCGCCGCACTGTCGGAGGGGCAGTACTGAGGGAGCGCCGCACTGTCGGAGGGGCAGTACTGAGGGAGCGTTGCACTGTCGGAGGGGCAGTACTGAGGGAGCGCTGCACTGTTGGAGGGGCAGTAATGAGGGAGCGCTGCACTGTCGGAGGTGCAGTACTGAGGGAGCGCTGCACTGTCGGAAGGGCAGTACTGAGGGAGCGCCGCACTGTCGGAGGTGCTGTACTGTGGGAGTGCTGCACTGTCGGAGGGGCAGTACTGAGGAAGCGCTGCAGTGTCTGTGGGGCTGTACTGAGGGAGCGCTGCACTGTTGGAGGGGCAGTACTGAGGGAGCGCTGCACTGTCGGAGGGGCTGTTCTGAGGGAGTGCTGCACTGTCGGAGGGGCTGTACTGAGGGAGCGCTGCACTGTCGGAGGGGCAGTACTGAGGGAGCGCTGCACTGTCGGTGTGGCAGTACTGAGGGAGCGCTGCACTGTGGGCAGGGCAGTACTGAGGGAGGGCTGCACTGTTGGAGGGGCAGTACTGAGGGAGTGCTGCACTGTCGGAGGGGCAGTACTGAGGGAGCGCTGCACTGTTGGAGGGGCTGTACTGAGGGAGTGCCACAATGACTGTGATGCAATTTGAGATGTCCTGAGTTGGTGAAAGGCACTGTCTAAATCTTTCTTTATTCACAGAATTTGTGTATATGATGTCTCGCTAACTGGTCATCCGGGACCGCCTATGAGGAGGCCACCAGGACCACCAATTGGAGGTGATGTCTTCTCCTTCAGGACAACAGAAGGTCTACGAATGGCGGGAGCCGACATTGTCAAGTTTCTCAGCACACATTGCCTCTTTGGACCCGTGGACACCCCCAATCCAGTCAATGGATTGGTTGAGGAACTGCCTGGAAGGGAGATGCTTTGGAGTATGCTGAGCACTGCTGTCTTCGCCCATTGGCCAACCATAGGCTGCTCCTTGGCACCTTGAATCTCGCCAGCTTCGACGCCCAGCTGGACCCGTGCGCTAGCGATCGAACGATAGAACCCTTTGTCCCACTGGCTGTCAGAGCACAGCCCACGTTTGCTCATGGATTTGCAGGACGCTTGGCCTCTCTCTCTTGAACCAGGCCGCACCTTCAACAAAGGCTTCTGGAACATTCTGCCGCTGCTGACGTCTTTCGGTTCGGCTTGAGACTGTTTGAGATATTTTCAGGTCGCCTTCTGTCCATGGGTTCCAGCTGTGGACAAGGAGGGAGTGTCTCTCCCCTGTCTATCCATCCGGCACATTTCACCGAGGGACTCCTTTCCAACAGGGACTTCTTGTATAGAGGGAGTCTCTCCATCAGGGACCCCTTTTAAAGAGGGAGTCTCTCCATCAGGGACCCCTTTTAAAGAGGGAGTCTCTCCATCAGGGACCCCTTTTAAAGAGGGAGTATCTCCGTCAGGGACCCCTTTTAAAGAGGGAGTATCTCCGTCAGGGACCCCTTTTAAAGAGGGAGTCTCTCCATTAGGGACCCCTTTTAAAGAGGGAGTCTCTCCGTCAGGGACCCCTTTTAAAGAGCGAGTCTCTCCATCAGGGACCCCTTTTAAAGAGCGAGTCTCTCCATCAGGGACCAGAATGGTACCAGGGATGAGGGACTTCAGTTATGTGGAGAGACTGGAGAAGCTGGGATTGTTCTCCTTAGAGCAGAGAAGGTTAAGGGGAGATTGACCAGAATGGTACCAGGGATGAGGGACTTCAGTTCTGTGGAGGGACTGGAGAAGCTGGGATTGTTCTCCTTAGAGCAGAGAAGGTTAAGGGGAGATTGAGCAGAATGGTACCAGGGATGAGGGACTTCAGTTATGTGGAGGGACTGGAGAAGCTGGGATTGTTCTCCTTAGAGCAGAGAAGGTTAAGGGGAGATTGAGCAGAATGGTACCAGGGATGAGGGACTTCAGTTATGTGGAGAGACTGGAGAAGCTGGGGTTGTTCTCCTTAGAGCAGAGAAGGTTAAGGCGAGATTTGATCGAGGTGTTCAAAATCATGAGGAGTTTTGATAGAGTACATAAGGAGAAACTGTTTCCACTGGCAGGAGGGTCGGTAACCAGAGGACACAGATTTAAGGTGATTAACAAAACAACCAGAGGGTAGATGAGGAGAATTTATTTTATGCAGCGAGTTGTTGTGATCTGGAATGCGCTGCCTGACAGGGTGGTGGAAGCAGATTCAATAGTAACTTTCAAAAGAGGAATTGGATAAATACTGGGAGGGAAAAAATTTACAGGGCTATGGGGGAAAGAGCAGGGGGAGTGGGAATAATTGGATAGTTCTTTCAAAGAGCCGGCACTGGCACGATGGGCCGAATGGCCTCCTTCTGCGCTGTTTCATTCTATGATATTAATATTCAAAGCCTTCGACAGCCAATTAAATACTTTTTTTTAAAGTGTAGTTGCTGGTCTAAAGTAGGAAACGTGGCAGCCATAGGCGCACAGCAAGATCCCACAAAACAGTGCTAATATATATGACCAGATCACCTAAGGGATAAATATTGAACCTGTAGTGATCAATAGCATGTCATTCTATAGTGGACACTAGGTGGAGCAGTAGAGCTGTATATAGCTGTATGTTTAAGACTACACTACCCAGCTATATATTATATTAAGACTACATTACCCATGAGGCTAGGCTACCCACAAGGCAGCAGTCAAGATGGAAGCCTCTACAAGATACTGTACTTAGTCCACATGTGCTCAATAAAAGTAACTAGCAAAAGCTAGCTGTGTTCATAATAAGAATGTCTATTTATTAATGAACATAACATGGTACCAGGGTGGTGAAGATCTGTTGAAAATTGTGAAAAGCGACATGGAGAATTTGAAGCCACCAGAGCGTTTGAAACTCACAGAAAAAATTGACTACAATTGGCAGACTTTTAAACAGCAATTCGAACTCTACATTGCAGCCACCGGATTCGGTACGAAGCCAGACGCAAGGAAGATAGCGTTGCTGCTTACGGTTGCAGGCCCACAGGCGATAGAGGTATTTAATACATTTGTATTTAATCCAGCAGAGAACAGAGACAAATTAGACGATGTGCTACAGAAATTTGATGCACATTGTTCTCCCAAAAGAATGGGACGTATGAAAGATACATCTTCCGTTCTCAGACACAGCAACAAAATGAGACTTTTGATAGCTTTATAACTGATCTGAAACTGAAAGCACAGACATGTAATTTCTCTGAGCTCAAAGCATCCATGATTCGTGACCAGATTGTGTTTGGTATTCATGATTAAAAAGTCAGGGAACGTCTGTTGAGAGAAACCGAACTAAATTTGGAAAATGTGGTGAAAATATGCCAAGCCAGTGAGCTAGCTCGAAAGCACGCGCAGACTTTCAGTGAAATCAATAATGATGCGATTGTAATGACTGATAATGCTGTTGTCGGTGCTGTGTCCTATAAGGGGAAGAAACATGGGCAGAACAGAAATGAAAAGCAATCGGAGGATGACATTTTTAATTGTAAACGCTGTGGTTACAAACATTAGTTGAGACAATGCCCAGCGTTTGGAAAAATGTGCACAAAGTGTAATGGAAAGAATCACTTTGCCAAACAATGCTTTTCAAAAGTACAAACTAAAAAAGGGCAACGAGTTAATGTAATTGAGGACACTGATTTAAGTGAGACATTTTTTGTAGGAATGGTGTCATGTGACGATATCAAAAAGGATACAGAAAATGTGCAGCCCTCAGAAATGGACAATGCTGAACATAAAGTTAATGCAGTAAAAGAGGACAAATGGATGATCCCACTGCAGGTAAATGGAGCATTAGTTACCTTGAAACTAGACACTGGGGCAAAAGCAAACTTAATCAGTATGAGTGACATTAACAATATGAAAGAAAAGCCCAAAATACAGAAAAAGTCAGTACTACTGAAGGACTATAATGGACAGAAAATAGATAGCTTAGGTGTATGCAGACTTAAAGTGACAATCAAAGACAAAGTGCATCATCTCATGTTTTCTGTTGTGGCTGAAAGGCTTGATTCACTACTGGGTGACAAAGCTTGTGAGGACTTAGAACTGGTCAAAAGAGTCTACCGTATAAACTGTGCCATAAGCAGACCAGATGACTCGGTGGATTCTGTAGTGAATAATTTCCAGGATGTGTTCAAAGGATTTCGAGTTCTACCATTCACTTACAAGATCCAGCTAAAGGAGGATGCTCAGCCAGTGGTACATGCTCCACGAAGAGTTCCAGCACCCCTGCGTGACCGGCTCAAGAATGAACTGGACAGAATGACCACACTAGGAGTCATCAGGAAAGTCGAAGAGCCAACAGACTGGGTTAACTCCATGGTATGTGTAAAGAAAAAGAACAATGATCTAAGAATATGCATGGATCCAAAGGACTTAAATGCAAACATAAAACGTGAACACTACCAGATTCCCAAGTGAGAAGAAATCACCAGTGAAATGTCAGGTGCCAGATACTTTACAAAGCTCGATGCCTCACAAGGATTTTGGCAACTAAAACTGGATGAAGAGAGCACCAAATACTGTACCTTCAACACACCATTTGGCAGGTATTGATTCCTCAGAATGCCTTTCGGGATAATATCTGCATCTGAAATCTTTCATAGAGCGATGGAACACATAATTGAAGGTCTGGAAGGAGTTCGGGTCTATGTTGATGACATCATCATCTGGGGTTCCACACTGAAAGAACACAATGAGAGACTGACTAAACTGCTACAGAGCATACGCCGGAATGGACTGAAGCTCAACAAAGCCAAGTGTCAGTTTGGCGTCCAGGAAGTCACTTTCCTAGGAGATAATCTATCTGGTAAAGGAATAGAGCCAGATGTGGAAAAAGTAAACGCCATACTCAAAATGCCCCGACCCACTGACAAAAAAGGAGTGCTACGCATCATGGGGATGATAAACTTCATTGGAAAGTTCATTCCTAACTTGTCAGCCAAGACAGCCTGTCTGCGAGACCTGCTACATAAAACAAATGAGTTTGCATGGACAGAAAGACATGAACAAGAGTGGATAAACCTCAAAACAGTGCTGACAACCACACCTGTACTCACCTTCTTTGACCCAACCAAAAGAATCAAAGTGTCAACGGATGCATCAAAAGATGGCCTAGGTGCGGTCTTGCTACAAGCAGAGGGTGAAGATTGGAAGCCTGTTGCCTATGCCTCCAGGTCTATGACTGATACTGAGTGTCGATACACCCAGATTGAAAAGGAATGTCTAGTCTTGGTAGTTGGACTAGAAAAGTTTCATGGCTACATATATGGACTTCCCACCTTCACAGTTGAGACAGACCACAGCCCTCTGGTTGCCATCATAAAAAAAAACCTGAATGAGATGTCTCCAAGGATTCAACGACTCATGATGAAGCTGCAAAGATATGACTTTGAACTGATCTACACACCAGGCAAATACATAGTGTTAGCAGATGCACTATCCCGAGCACCCACAATGAGTCATGTGAGCTCTACTGAAGAAGACGTGGATGTTCATGTGAGTATGGTCACTGCTGCGCTGCTCGTGTCAGACACAAAATCAAAGCAAATAGCAGAAGAAACAGTAAAAGATACAGTGTTACAAACAGTAATAGAGAACATTCATCATGGTTGGCCAAGAGGTTCCTGTCCAAAATATTTTCACATAAGGTCAGAATTGAGTGTCGCAAGTGGACTATTACTAAAACAGAACAGAATAGTCATTCCACAGGCTCTATGTCAAGACATGCTCAAAAGGATTCATGAGGGACACCTCGGAATTGAAAAATGCAAAAGGAGAGCAAGAGACAGTTTATTGGCCTGGCATAAATAAGGACATTGAGAACATGATAGGCAAATGTGAGACATGTCAGAAACACCAAAACAAACAAACAAAGGAACCAATGATAGTAGCTGACATACCAACAGCACCATGGCAAAAGGTTGGTATGGACCTTTTTCATTTAAATGGTAAAGACTATCTAACAGTGATTGACTACTATTCTAACTATCCTGAGATGGCACTGCTCTCAAGCACCACAGCAGGCAGTGTCATAATGCATGTGAAATCCATCTTCGCCAGACATGGAATTCCCAGGATTGCCGTTAGCGACAATGGTCCGTGCTTCAACTGTAAGGAGTGGCAACAGTTTGCAGCACAGTATGACTTTCAACACATCACATCCAGTCCTTTGTATGCTCAGTCGAATGGTAAGGCAGAGAAAGGTGTTCAAGTGCTCAAGCAGCTACTGAAGAAAGCGACAGAAAGCAAGTCTGATCCTTATCTCGCCCTGCTGAGCTACCGAACCTCCCCTTTAGACTGTGGTTCTTCACCTGCTGAACTACTAATGGGTTGCAAGTTGCACACCACGCTACCCTGCTGTGCAAAAGAACAGCAAAGTGAGGAACTGAGACAGAGACTTCAACTGTTAAAGCTGAAACAGAAATCATACTATGACAAGTCATCCAAAACTCTAAAACCATTGACAAGGGATGATGTTGTCAGGATTGAGGATCCAGATGCATGGAACAGGAAAGCTACAGTTCTTGAGGAAGTAGGACCAAGGTCATACACTGTTAGAACTGAGGAAGGACAGATTCTCAGGAGGAACCGCCGTTCCCTCCTAAAAACACAAGAGACTATTCTAGACCAGATTGATGACAATGCCGCAACTGCATCTTGTCATTCACCGCCAGAACAATCTCATGAAGACACATCAGACTTTGAGTACAATGTAAAGCTTTGAAAATGTGTTGACTGGTTTGAAAATGTTTATGTTTATAGAGCACTAACAAAAGTGTTACTGATATTATCTTTATTGTTTTCTTGAAAGTTGATTGATATTGATTTTGTTAAACCTCAAAGAAAGGGGGATGTAGTGATCAATAGCATGTCATTCTATAGTGGACACTAGGTGGAGCAGTAGAGCTGTATATAGCTGTATGTATAAGACTACACTACCCAGCTATATATTATATTAAGACTACATTACCCATGAGGCTAGGCTACCCACAAGGCAGCAGTCAAGATGGAAGCCTCTACAAGATGCTGTACAAGTCCACATGTGCTTAATAAAAGTAACTAGCAAAAGCTAGCTGTGTTCATAATAAGAATGTCTATTTATTAATGAACATAACAGAACCCCACCGCCCACCCCCCCAGGACAGTGCAACGGAAGCTCCACCAGTACCTGAGAATGGTCAGTTGAAGATCGCAGTAGAAGGTGTGAGAATAGCAGCAACGCCTTGAACAAGAGGGGTTGAAATGAGTTCCACGTGTCATCCCGCCCAGGGCCAGAGGGGACCCCGGCACTCCCGGATGGCAGCTCGGACAAAGGAGGCTGTGCTCTCTCTCTCTCTCTGTCTCTCTCTCTCTCTCTCTCTCTCCCTGTCTCTCTCTCTGTCTCTCTCTCTCTCTCTCTCTCTCTCTCCCTGTCTCTCTCCCTGTCTCTCTCTCCCTGTCTCTCTCTCTCTGTCTCTCTCTCTGTCTCTCTCTGTCTCTCTCCCTGTCTCTCTCTCTCTGTCTCTCTCTCTCTGTCTCCCTGTCTCTCTCCCTGTCTCTCTCTCTCTGTCTCTCTCCCTGTCTCTCTCTCTCTGTCTCTCTCTCTCTGTCTCCCTGTCTCTCTCCCTGTCTCTCTCCCTGTCTCTCTCTCTCTGTCTCTCTCTCTGTCTCTCCCTGTCTCTCTCCCTGTCTCTCTCTCTCTGTCTCTCTCCCTGTCTCTCCCTCTCCCACTCTCTCACTCTCTCCCCCTCCCCCTCTCTCTCTCTGTCTCTCTCTCCGTTTCTCTCACTCTCTCTCTCTCTCTGTCTCACTGTCTCTCTCTCTCCCTCTCCCACTCTCTTTCCCCCCTCTTTCTTTCTCTCTCTGTCTCTCTCTCTCTCTCTCTCTGTCTCTCTCTCCCTCTCTGTCTCTCTCTCTCTCTCTCTGTCTCTCACTCTCTCTGTCCCTGTCTCTCTCTGTCCCCCCCCTCTCTCTCTGTCTTTCTCTCTCTGTCTCTCTTGCTCTCTGTCTTTCTTGCTATCTGTCTCTCTTGCTATCTGTCTCCCTCTCTGTCTCTCTCTCTGTCTCTCTCTCTCTGTCTCTCTCTGTCTCTCTCTCTCTGTCTCTCTCTGTCTCTCTCTCTCTGTCTCTCTCTGTCCCTCTCTCTCTATCCCTCTATCCTCCCTCAGTGCCGCCTCAGTTTCCTGGGCCCACCCCCAGTTGAACAGCCGGGGCCTGTTGCCGTGTCGACGCTGGCCAGACCACAAGTGTCAGTGTCTGGCCGGGGCCCCAAAGTAACAGGATCCCCCTCATTGTGGATCGATTCATTCAGGCAGATCTCCAGTTAGGTTACCTGAAACTGCAGCCCCTGATAATGTCTGTTATTGTCAGCTCATTGAGACTCACCTTACCACTCGCGAAACCCATATCACTTACACACCCAGCTCGCCACCAGGTTACACCCTCTCCCTCTCCCTCTCTCCCTCCCTCTCTCTCTCTCTCCCTCTCACTTTCTCTCTCCCTCTCTCTCTCCCTCTCTCAATTCAATTCAATTCAATTCAAATTGCTTTATTGGCATGACAAGGTACATCTTATGTTGCCAAAGCACCGAAAAAACATTTATGGTTGAACACATAAACGCAGATCTATCCATACAGTGCATAAACAGATATATCCCTGTGTGTATAAATATACACTCATATAATATGCATACAATCTTTTCTTAGGTTTAATGGTTGTCCCTCTGCTTATGGCAAGCTGTAACATAGTTTGCCGCTAAAGTTACGCAATTTCTCTGTTCCCCTAATAGGTATTGTAGGTATTTGTGTTGACCTCTAGGGACGAATGCCTACTAAATAATTTAGTTCGAGTTCGGATGAATAATCACGAAGTTGTTTATTAACTGGAACTGACGAAATACAACAGGTAAGCTGGCTTTATACAGGAGCAATGCGAGATAGGTCTTACCCCGACGGGGACTCCACGAGGACTGAGTCCGTAGTCCTCGGGAGAGTGTGATGACGTCATCACGCTTAGTCGCGTTTTCCCACTCTTCGGATGTCATGTGACCGCGTCCTGATGCTAGCGCGTTGGCCCGCGCTTGGGGCGGCCACGTGACCCACGCCGATACGCCGGCGCGTTCACCCGGTGCGGAGGCTGGCCGTTGAGGCCGAAGTCGCGGTAGGCCGGGCTGTGCCGGCGGCTGTCGCGCGTACGTCACGCAATGCGTGACGTGACATCAGCGCGCTAGGGCGCGCCTTAAAGGGGCAACGGCCCCCACAGGTAAGTTAAAGGGGCAATGGCCCAAACAGGTAAGTAATACACGTAGAGTTAGGTTAAAGTGAATTATATACATTATATGTGTAAGGGACACCCGGTGGAACTGCCACAGCATGGGAGTTTTTGGTCGTCATTCAAATTTCTGAATTCAGGGCATTTTTTTTGAATTTGTGCTAGAAATTCCCCCTTATGCCCTGATAGTTTCCACAAGCTGTGAGGAAGTGCATCTCTGTCTCCACCACTCCCTGACTGCAGTGAGAGCATATCCTGTCCTCTCTTGGCAGCCAGGTCTGCCTGTGTCTGCCTTTTTCGATGGCCAGGCTATGCTCACTAAGTCTGTACCTAGTCAAGGTTTTTCTCAATTTGCTATCTTTTACTGTGGCCAGGTATTCAGCCATGGTGTGTTGTCTGTTTAGGGCCAAGTAGCAATCGAGTTTGTTTTGGGTTTTTGTTGTTTCCTGTCCAATAGGTCAGATATTTTTCCTTTTGTTTAGTGACAATTGTGTTGGGTCGAATTCTCTGTGCTAGGATGTCACTGTCCTGGAGCTGGTTATTATTAGTAGTGTTAGTAGTTACTTCACTGAGTCCCAGGACTAGTTGACTGAGGGGACTCTTTATGTTCCTCTCTTGGCATTTCAGGGCTTCGTAATGATAGCAGTGGGGGTTGCTCATTTTTAGGTGTTTCCAAAATTTGGTGGCTCTTTTTTGGATATTAATTAGTAGTGGATATTGGCCTAGTTCTGCCCTGCATACATTGTTTGCGGTTTTCCTCTGAGTCCGGGGGATGCTTTTACAGAATTCTGCATGTAGGATCTCAATTGGGTGTTTGTCCCACTTTGCAAATTCTTTTTGTGTTAGCGGACCCCACACCTCACTGCCATAGAGTGCAATTGGTTCAATTACTGATTAAAAAAATTTGAGCCAAATGCCAATTGGGATTTCTATTTGGATTGACTTTTTAGTGGTATAGAAAGCCCTTTTTGCTTTCTCTTTCAGTTCATTCACAGCCAGATGAAAATTTCCCGTAGAACTGATTTTTAAGCCTAAGTATGTGTAGTTTGTAGTTTGTTCAATTTTAGTTGTTCCTAGTGTGAAATTTATTCTGGGTCCCTGATGTCTGGATCTTTGCTGGAACACAAGAACTTTGGTTTTTTGGGGGTTTATTGTCAGGGCCCAGGTCTGACAGAACGACTCTAGTAGATCCAGGTTCTGCTGTAGACCCTCCTCAGTTGGTGAGAACAGAACCAGGTCATCTGCATAGAGGAGGAATTTAACCTTGGAGTCATATAGGGCGAGGCTGGGTGCTGTAGATTGTTCAAATAGTTTTGCCAATTCATTTATGTAAATATTAAAGAGTGTCGGTGAGATGGGCGAGCCCTGCGCCACGCCCCTGTGAGAAGTATTTTGTTTGTTTGTCTCCAATTTTAACTGCACATTTATTGTTTGTATACATTGATTTAATTACATCATATGTTCTTCCCCTTACACCACGTTCAATAAGTTTCGAGAATAGGCCGTCGTGCCAAATAGAATCGAAAGCCTTCTGGAAATCTATAAAGCAGGCAAAAATGTTGCTTTTGTTTTGGTGAACATGTTTGTCAATTAGGGTGTGTAGGGTGAAGATATGATCCGATGTTCTATAATTTGGTAAGAATCCAATTTGGCTTTTACTCAAGACATTGTGCTCCTCAAGGAAGTTTATAAGTCTTTGGTTTATGATACTACAGAATACGTTCCCCAGGTTACAGTTCACACAGATGCCTCGATAGTTATTTGGGTCAGTTTTGTCTCCACTTTTGTATATGGGCGTTATGAGTCCTTTGTTCCAGATATCAGGGAAGTAACCGACACTCAGAACCAAGTTGAAGAGTTTTAGGATAGCCAATTTCATTTTATCGTCTGTGTGTTTAATCAACTCATTTAGGATACCATCTGCACCGCAAGCTTTTCTTGGTCGCAGGTCCTTGAGTTTTTCAAATAGCTCTTTTTCAGTTATTAGGGAGTCTAATGGGTTTTGGTTATCTTTTATGGCCAGTTCGAGCTTTTCCAGTTTTTTACATATTTGATCTTGCTCTGGGCTTAGTGTGTTTTTCTGGTATAGTTTTTCAAATTGGTTTTCCCATGTGTCTCCATTTTGAATGGGCAATTCGTCGTGTTGTTTTTTGTGTAATGTATTCCAGTTGTCCCAGAAACAATTAGAATCAATGGATTCCTCAATGGAGCTGAGTGTATGCTTAATATACTGCTCTTTCTTGGTTCTCTCTCTCTCCCTCCCTCTCTCTCTCGCTCTCCCTCTCTCTTCCTCCCTCTCTCTCTCCCTCTCACTTTCTCTCTCTCCCACCCTCTCTTTCTCTCCCTCCCTCCCACTCTCTCTCCCCTCTCTCTCTCCCTCCCTCTCTTTCTGTCTCTCTCTCTCCCACCCTCTTTCTCTCCCTCCCTCTCTCTCTCCCTCTCTCTCCCACCCTCTTTCTCTCCCTCCCTCTCTCTCTCCCCTCTCTCTCACCCTCTCTTTCTGTCTCTCTCCCTGTCTCTCTCTCCCCTCTCTCTCTCCCTTCTCTCCCTCCCTCCCCCGCTCTCTTACTTTCTCTCTCTCCCACCCTCTCTTTCTCTCCCCTCTCACGTTCTCTCTCTTCCCCTCTCTCCCCCTCCCTCCCGCTCTCTCTCTCCCTCCCTCCCTCCGTCTCTCTCTCTCTCACTCTGTCTCTCTCACTGTCACTTTCTCTCTCACCCTCTCTCCCTCCCGCTCTCTCTCTCTCTCTCCCTCCCTCTCTCTCTCTCCCTCTCTCTCTCCCTCTCTGTCTCTCGCTCTGTCTGTCTGTCTCCCTCTGTCTCTCTCCCTCTCTCCCTCCCTCTGTCTCTCTCACTCTCACTCTGTCTCTCTCTCATTCTATCTTTCCTTATCTCTCTCTCTCTCATTCGCTCTCTTTCCTTCTCCATCTTGCACTTTCTCTCTCTGTCTCTTTCATGACCTCAGGACGTCCCAAAGTGCTTCACAGCCAATGAAGTATTTTTGAAGTGTAGTCACTGTTGTAATGTAGACCCTGTTGTGTTGGTACCTTTCTACCTAGACACAATTTAGGACTCAGAACTCAGAGATTCAAACATGAACTGCTTCATTGGAAGGAAAGGAAGTTCTGGAACGTTCCGAACAAAGACAGCTAAACTTAACAGAGAACACCCAACCATTTATCTCCTGTGACAGCACCACCACAGGTGGGAGGAGAACACACAATAGAACACACAATACATAACAGACACAGCAGACAATTTGCGCACAGCAAGCTCCCACATACAGCAATGAGATAAATGACCAGATCATCTGTATTTACTGATGTTGGTTGAGGGATAGATGTTCAGCAAAGGACACTGGGGATAACTGCCCAGTCTGTCTGTGTGGAGTTTGCACATTCTCCCCGTGTTTGCGTGGGTTTCCTCCGGGTGCTCCGGTTTCCTCCCACAGTCCAAAGATGTGCGGGTTAGGATGATTGGCTATGATAAATTGACCCTTAGTGTTAGGGGGATTAAATACGTGGGGTTACGGGGATAGGGTGGGATATGTGTTGGTGTAGGGGTTACGGGGATCGGGTGGGATATGTGTTGGTGCAGGCTTGATGGGCCGAAATGGCCTCTATCTGCACTGGGGTTTCTGTGATTCTGTGAACTGCCGCTGCTCTTCTTCGAAATAGTGGCCATAGGATCTTTTACAACCACCTGAGAGGGCAGACGGGGCCTCAATTTAATGTCGCATCGCGAAAAATGGCACCTCCGACAGTGCAGCACCCCCTCAGTACTGCCCCTCCGACAGTGCAGCGCTCCCTCAGTACTGCCCCTCCGACAGTGCAGCGCTCCCTCAGTACAGCCCCTCCGACAGTGCCACACTCGCTCAGTACTGCCCCTCTGACAGTGCCACACTCGCTCAGTACTGCCCCTCCGACAGTGCAGCACTCCCTCAGTACTGCCCCTCCGACAGTGCAGCGCTCCCTCAGTACTGCCCCTCCAACAGTGCGGCGCTCCCTCAGTACTGCCCCTCCGACAGTGCGGCGCTCCCTCAGTACTGCCCCTCCGACAGTGCGGCACTCCCTCAATACTGCCCCTCCGACAGTGCGGCGCTCCCTCAGTACTGCCCCTCCGACAGTGCGGCGCTCCCTCAGTACTGCCCCTCCGACAGTGCGGCGCTCCCTCAGTACTGTCCCTCGACAGTGCGGCGCTCCCTCAGTACTGCCCCTCCGACAGTGCAGCGCTCCCTCAGTACTGCCCCTCCGACAGTGCGGCGCTCCCTCAGTACTGCCCCCCACTGGCCTAAGCTGAGTTAAACTTAAAATCGGAGCCAGGCCATTCAGGAGTGAAGTTAGAAACATTTCTTCACGCAAAGGGTGGTAGAAGTGTGGAAATCTCTCACAAAAAGCAGTGAGATGCCAGCTCAGTGAATCACCTTAAATCCTGGGGGTCACCATTGACCAGAAACTTAACTGGACCAGCCACATAAATCCTGTGGCTACAAGAGCAGGTCAGAGGCTGGGTATTCTGCGGCGAGTGTCTCACCTCCTGACTCCCCAAAGCCTTTCCACCATGTACAAGACACAAGTCAGGAGTGTGATGGAATACTCTCCACTTGCCTGGATGAGTGCAGCTCCAACAACACTCAAGGAGCTCAACACCATCCAGGACAAAGCAGCCCACTTGATTGGCACCCCATCCACCACCTTAAACATTCACTCCCTCCACCACCAGCGCACCGTGGCTGCAGTGTGTACCATCTACAAGATGCAATGCAGCAACTCACCAAGGCTTCTTCGGCAGCATCTCCCAAACCCGCGACCTCTTCCACCTAGAAGGACAAGGGCAGCAGGCGCATGGGAACACCACCACCTCCAAGTTCCCCTCCAAGTCACACACCATCCTGACTTGGAAATATATCGTCGATCCTTCATCGTCGCTGGGTCAAAATAAGTTCATAAGAAATAGGAGCAGGAGTAGGCCACGCGGCCCCTCGAGCCTGCTCCGCCATTCAATAAGATCATGGCTGATCATCGACCTCAACTCCACTTTCCCGCCCGATCTCCAAATCCATCGATTCCCCGAGAGTCCAAAAATCTATCGATCACTGTCTTGAATATACTCAACGACTGAGCCTCCACAGCCCTCTGGGGTAGAGAATTCCAAAGATTCACAACCCTCTGAGTGAAGAAATTCCTCCTCATCTTGGTCCTAAATGGCCGACCCCTTATCCTGAGACTATGCCCCCTAGTTCTAGACACTCCAGCCCCGGGGAAACATCCTCCCTGCATCTACCCTGTCAATCCCCCTCAGAATCTTTTATGTTTCAATGAGATCACCTCTCATTCTTCTAAACTCCAGAGAGTATCGGCCCGATCTACTCAATCTCTCCTCGTGGGACGGCCCACTCATCCCAGGAACTCCTGACCTAACAGCACTGTGAGAGCAACTTCCCCACACGGGGACTGCAGCGGTTCAAGAAGACGGCTCACCACCACCTTCTCAAGGGGCAACCCGGGATGGACAATTAACGTCGGCCTTGCCCGTGAATGAGTGCCGTGGGTGGAAAGAGGAGGTGCTGTTCCCTCGAGCTGGCTCGATCGGAACAAGTGGAGGAGGCCGAGGAGAGAGGGAGAGGTCAGAGAGGGAGGGCAACCGCAAGCCTGGAGGCCACGCTTGCACAGCGAACCGATCGCCTGATCTGCGCCTGGTCTCGTCGATGTGGAGGAGACGTCTGCACTGAGAGCGGTCAATACAGCGTACGCAGTGGCGGGGGGGGTGGTTGCCACCCTCATTATTTTGCACTTTCCTGTGGCCTGAGGTCGGAATCTCGGCCCAACAACAACAACTTTTATTTATACGGCGCCTTTAATGCAGTAAAACATTTCCAAGTCACTTCCCAGGAGTGTTATCGAACACAATTTGACACTGAGCCACCTAAAACTTGGTCAAAGAGGTTGGTTTTAAGTTGAGTCTTAAAGGAGGGGAGAGAGGCGGAGCGGTTTAGAGAGGGAATTCCAGAGTCTGGGGCCCAGGCAGCTGAAGGCACGGCCGCCAATGGTGGAGCGATTAAAAACAGGGGATGGGCGAGAGGCCGGAATTGGAGGAGCCCAGAGATCTCGGAGGGTCGTAGGGGCTGGAGGAGGTTACAGAGATAGGGAGGGTTGTCGGGGCTGGAGGAGGTTACAGAGATAGGGAGGGTTGTAGGGCTGGAGGAGGTTACAGAAATTGGGAGGGTTGTAGGGGCTGGAGGAGGTTACAGAGATAGGGAGGGTTGTACTGCCTGGAGGAGGTTACAGAGATAGGGAGGGTTGTAGGGCTGGAGGAGGTTACAGAGATAGGGAGGGTTGTAGGGGCCGGAGGAGGTTACAGAGTTAGGGAGGGTTGTACTGCCTGGAGGAGGTTACAGAGATAGGGAGGGTTGTAGGGGCTGGAGGAGGTTACAGAGTTAGGGAGGGTTGTACTGCCTGGAGGAGGTTACAGAGATAGGGAGGGTTGTAGGGGCTGGAGGAGGTTACAGAGATAGGGAGGGTTGTAGGAGATGGAGGAGGTTACAGAGATAGGGAGGTTTGTAGGAGATGGAGGAGGCTACAGAGATAGGGAGAGTTGTAGGGACTGGAGGAGATTACGGCGATAGGGAGGGTTGTAGGGGCTGGAGGAGGTTACAGAGATACGGAGGGTTTAGGCCTGGAAGAGGTTACAGAGATAGGGGGGTTGTAGGAGGTTACAGAGATAGGGAGGGTTGTAGGGGCTGGAGGAGGTTACAGAAATAGGGAGGGTTGTAGGACTGGTGGAGGTTACAGAGATAGCGAGGGTTGTAGGGGCTGGAGGAGGTTACAGAGCTAGGGAGGGTTGTAGTGCTGGAGGAGATTACAGAGAAAGGGAGGGTTGTAGGGGCTGGAGGAGGTTACAGAAATAGGGAGGGTTGTAGGACTGGTGGAGGTTACAGAGATAGCGAGGGTTGTAGGGGCTGGAGGAGGTTACAGAGCTAGGGAGGGTTGTAGTGCTGGAGGAGATTACAGAGAAAGGGAGGGTTGTAGAGCTGGAGGAGGTTACAGAGATAGGGAGGGTTGTAGGGCTGGAGGAGGTTACAGAGATAGGGAGGGTTGTAGGGGCTGGAGGAGGTTACAGAGATAGGGAGGGTTGTAGGGCTGGAGGAGGTTACAGAGATAGGGAGGTTTGTAGGGCTGGAGGAGGTTACAGAGATAGGGAGGGTTGTAGGGGCTGGAGGAGGTTACAGAGATAGGGAGGGTTGTAGGGGCTGGAGGAGGTTACAGAGATAGGGAGGGTTGTAGGGCTGGAGGAGGTTACAGAGATAGGGAGGGTTGTAGGGGCTGGAGGAGGTTGCAGAGATAGGGAGGGTTGTAGGAGCTGGAGGAGGTTACAGAGATAGGGAGGGTTATAGGGGCTGGAGGATGTTACAGAGATAGGGAGGGTTGTAGGGCTGGAGGAGGTTACAGAGATAGGGAGGGTTGTAGGGGCTGGAGGAGGTTACAGAGATAGGGAGGGTTGTAGGGGCTGGAGGAGGTTACAGAGATAGGGAGGGTTGTAGGGGCTGGAGGAGGTTACAGAGATAGGGAGGGTTATAGGGGCTGGAGGAGGTTACAGAGATAGGGAGGGTTGTAGGGGCTGGAGGAGGTTACAGAGATAGGGAGGGTTGTAGGGGCTGGAGGAGGTTACAGAGATAGGGAGGGTTGTCGGGGCTGGAGGAGGTTACAGAGATAGGGAGGGTTATAGGGGCTGGAGGAGGTTACAGAGATAGGGAGGGTTATAGGGGCTGGAGGAGGTTACAGAGATAGGGAGGGTTATAGGGGCTGGAGGAGCTTACAGAGATAGGGAGGGGAGTGAATGATTTGAACACGAGGATGGGAATTTGAAGACCAGGATCCAATGTAGGTCGGCGAGCATGGTGGGGTGATGGGTGAACGGGACTCGGTGCGAGTTGGGATACGGGGTGAGCAGAGTCTTAGATGAGCTGATAGTTACGGAGGGTGGAAGATGCGCGGCCGGCCAGGCGAGTGTGGGAATAGTCGCATTCCGGAGGAAACACCGTCACGGAAGAGGGTTTCAGCAGCAGGTGAGCTGAGGCAGGGGCGGAGACGGGCGATTGTTACGGAGGTGGATTGTAGATGGTTTCAAAGGACACAAACACGTTTCTGTTGCGCATCCCCTAATAAGATATTTATCAGATCCCTTCAACTCGTCCGCAGAAGTTCCATCTGCCGAGGCTGTAAAGACAGCTGAGAGGCAAGGCAGCCCTGGTCACCGGGTTAGCATTGCTTAGCGACGCCTCCTCTACAGAGAAAAAATAAGCACAAGAGCCCTCCCGTCACCCAGAGGTGCTCGGTCACTTGGCGAGTATCCGTTCTGCGATACTCAACGCCTCTCCGTCCCAGGACTGCCAACCGGGCTTCTGAACGACCTTGAACAAACCGCAGCAGCTCCTGCCCGAGATCAGGCAGGCACTCGATTCCCCAGCCGATCGCCCGCCCCACCGCCACCAACCCCCCAACCGAGCTCCCTCGGGCAATTTGGAAGCAGAGCACCAGGAGAGGCAGCACCCCTCGGAGAGAGCGCGCCGTTCCTGAACGAGAGGGCGAGGTGAGCGTTGTTCGGATTGGCCAGTCTTTGTGTTGGTTGGGTGTGAATTCCAGCAGAGCGTTCGGAGAGCGGTCACCCCTCACCCACCCCACCCCCATAACAATGCTCCTACTGGGCCGGGGTGGGGTCCTCCAAGAGGGAACCGCACCCCCCGGGACTGGAGTCACGTGAGTAGTTGTGGCGAAGGTCATCTTATCCACCAGCCGGGTTTGTAGGGCAACCGGCAAAGGTCAACTCCGTTGTGGTGGGACGTCAACTTAATCAGTGTTGGGCTGAGGGTCACTGGCCCATGATGTTGCCGTCGCCTCACCCCTCACCCCCTCCTCACCAGAGGGGCAGTACTGAGGGAGCGCTGCACTGTCGGACGGGCCGTACTGAGGGAGCGCCGCACTATCGGAGGGGCAGTACTGAGGGAGCGCTGCACTGTCGGAGGGGCAGTACTGAGGGAGCGCTGCACTGTCGGAGGGGCAGTACTGAGGGAGCGCTGCACTGTCGGAGGGGCAGTACTGAGGGAGCGCCGCACTGTCGGAGGGGCAGTACTGAGGGAGCGCCGCACTATCGGAGGGGCAGTACTGAGGGAGCGCTGCACTGTCGGAGGGGCAGTACTGAGGGAGTGCTGCACTGTCGGAGGGGCAGTACTGAGGGAGCGCTGCACTGTCGGAGGGGCAGTACTGAGGGAGCGCTGCACTGTCGGAGGGGCAGTACTGAGGGAGCGCTGCACTGTCGGAGGGACAGTGCTGAGGGAGCGTTGCACTGTCGGAGGGGCAGTACTGAGGGAGTGCTGCACTGTCGGAGGGACAGTGCTGAGGGAGCGTTGCACTGTCGGAGGGTCAGTACTGAGGGAGCGCCGCACTGTCGGAGGGGCAGTACTGAGGGAGCACTGCACTGTCGGAGGGGCAGTACTGAGGGAGTGCTGCACTGTTGGAGGGTCAGTACTGAGGGAGCGCTGCACTGTCGGAGGAGCAGTACTGAGGGAGCGCCTCACTGTCGGAGGGGCAGTACTGAGGGAGCACCGTACTGTCGGAGGGACAGTACTGAGGGAGTGCTGCACTGTCGGAGGGGCAGTACTGAGGGGGCGCTGCACTGTCGGAGGGGCAGTTCTGAGGGAGCGCTGCACTGTCGGAGGGGCAGTACTGAGGGAGCGCTGCACTGTCGGAGGGGCAGTACTGAGGGAGCGCTGCACTGTCGGAGGGGCAGTACTGAGGGAGCGCTGCAGTGTCGGAGGGGCAGTACTGTGGGAGCGCCGCCCTGTCGGAGGGGCAGTACTGAGGGAGCGCCGCACTATCGGAGGGGCAGTACTGAGGGAGCGCTGCACTGTCGGAGGGGCAGTACTGAGGGAGCGCTGCACTGTCGGAGGGGCAGTACTGAGGGAGCGCTGCACTGTCGGAGGGGCAGTACTGAGGGAGCGCTGCACTGTCGGAGGGGCAGTACTGAGGGAGCGCTGCACTGTCAGAGGGACAGTGCTGAGGGAGCGTTGCACTGTCGGAGGGGCAGTAATGAGGGAGCGCTGCACTGTCGGAGGGACAGTGCTGAGGGAGCGTTGCACTGTCGGAGGGTCAGTACTGAGGGAGCGCCGCACTGTCGGAGGGGCAGTACTGAGGGAGCACTGCACTGTCGGAGGGGCAGTACTGAGGGAGTGCTGCACTGTTGGAGGGTCAGTACTGAGGGAGCGCTGCACTGTCGGAGGAGCAGTACTGAGGGAGCGCCTCACTGTCGGAGGGGCAGTACTGAGGGAGCGCCGCACTGTCAGAGGGTCAGTACTGAGGGAGCGCCGCACTGTCGGAGGGGCAGTACTGAGGGAGCACCGTACTGTCGGAGGGACAGTACTGAGGGAGCGCTGCACTGTCGGAGGAGCAGTACTGAGGGAGCGAGGCACTGTCGGAGGGGCAGTACTGAGGGAGCGCCGCACTGTCGGACGGGCAGTACTGAGGGAGCGCCGCACTGTCGGAGGGACAGTACTGAGCGAGCGTCGCACTGTCAGAGGGTCAGTATTGAGGGAGTGCTGCACTGTCGGAGGGTCAGTACTGAGGGAGCACCGCACTGTCGGAGGGTCAGTACTGAGGGAGCACCGCACTGTCGGAGGGTCAGTACTGAGGGAGCACCGCACTGTCGGAGGGGCAGTACTGAGGGAGCACCGCACTGTCGGAGGGGCAGTACTGAGGGAGCACCGCACTGTCGGAGGGGCAGTACTGAGGGAACGCTGCACTGTCGGAGGGTCAGTACTGAGGGAGCACCGCACTGTCGGAGGGGCAGTACTGAGGGAGCACCGCACTGTCGGAGGGGCAGTACTGAGCGAGCACCGCACTGTCGGAGGGTCAGTACTGAGGGAGCACCGCACTGTCGGAGGGGCAGTACTGAGGGAGCATCGCACTGTCGGAGGGGCAGTACTGAGGGAGCACCGCACTGTCGGAGGGGCAATACTGAGGGAACGCTGCACTGTCGGAGGGTCAGTACTGAGGGAGCACCGCACTGTCGGAGGGGCAGTACTGAGGGAGCACCGCACTGTCGGAGGGGCAGTACTGAGCGAGCACCGCACTGTCGGAGGGGCAGTACTGAGGGAGCACCGCACTGTCAAAAGTGCCGTCTTTCGGATGTGTCGTTAAACCGAGGCCCAGTCTGCCTCTCAGGTGGACGCAAACATTCCCACACCCTCTATTGGAAGACGGGCGGCCGGGGAGATCTGCCCGGCCACCTGCTGCCTAATATTTTCCCTCAAACAACATCACTAACAAGAAAAGATGATCTGGTCATTTATCGCATTGCTGTTTGTGGGATCTTGCTGTGCGCAAACTGGCTGCCGCGTTTCCCACATTACAACAGTGACCACACTTCAAAAAGTGGTTCATTGGCTGCGAAGCGTTTTGGGACGTCCTGAGGTGGTGAAAGGCGCTGGAGGAATGGGAGTAATTTCCTTTTCCTCCCTCCCTCCCCCCCTCAGTCCGGCCTCCCTCGCTCCATCCCTTCCTCCCTCCCTCCCTCCTTCATTCCTCCCTCCTCACTCCTTCCCTCCCTCCCTCCCTTCCTTCCCTCCCTCCCTCCTTCCCTTCCTCACTCCCTCCCTTCCTCTCTCCTCCCGTCCTCCCTTCCGTCCCGTGATGAAATATTCCATTCATCACTCATCAGTATTTCTCTGCCTGTGACTGTGGTTGGTTTGTTTCATTTCCATTGTATTGTACTGTGTGTAGGGCTCCGCCCATACCTGGCTCCTATGTAAGCTGGCCCAGCCTGCAGCACATCCAGTACAGCAGACCTCTGGATGGAAGATACATTCTCCTCTGTGTGTTACCTTCTAAGTCAATAAAAGCCTTGTTTTGTTTCGCTAACATCGAGTCTCGGATTTATTGAGGCACATCAATTTTATTGACTTAATTTTCAACACAATGGATCAACTCTTGAAACCCGAGCATTTGGATTTGGACCAGCATGCTTCGGACGCATCGGCACGCTTCGGACACTGGTTTATGTGTATGGAATTCTTCCTGGACAATTCCGCAGCCGTCAAAGACGCTACGGACGCTGCGAGTATGAAACTCGGAATTCTGCGGAATTGGGTAAGCCACCGGGTTTACCCCCTCATCCAAGACGCCGACATGTACCCGGCCACCTGCGACATCTTAAAGGCGCATTACCAGCAGCCTACGAATGAGGTGTATGCTAGGCATCTGCTCGCTACTCGCGCACAGCGACCTGGGGAATCGGTGGAGGAGTTCCTAGGCACCCTGAAAACGCTTGGCAAAGACTGCAAGTGCCAAGATGTAAAAGCCGCAGTGTACACTGACGAGCTTGTTCGCGATGCCTTTATCACAGGCCTCAGCTCCACTTACATCCGGCAGAGACTGCTGGAAAAAACGGGATTGGACCTGAAACAGGCTGCGGACACAGCACGATCCCTGGATGTGGCCCAGAGAAACTCGGACGCCTACTCTTCAGCCCGCGCCGTCCACGCCGCCACGTGTGCACCAAGGGCGCCGCCATCTTGGAAGGCATCTTCCCCACCCGGCAGCCCGACATCGTCGGGGCCCCGCTCTCCCCCCAGAAGCCCTACGACAGCCGCGACGCGTCGGGGACCCAACTGCTACTTCTGCGGGCAGCCGAAGCACACCAGAAACCTGTGCCCGGCGAAAGGCACCACCTGCTTTAAGTGCGGTAAGAAGGGGCACTTCGGGAAGGTGTGCAGAGGGAACCCCGCCGGAAAACCCGCCACCGCCGCGTGTGCGCCGTGGGAGTGGCCATCTTGGACGCCATCTTGCCCGACCTCGTGGGGTCCGCCATCTTATGAGCAGACAGCGTGGACGCCATCTTGTCTCGATCAGGGCCCTACAGTGGCATCGGTCACAGTGGACCAGACCAGGCCGCACCCGCTATCCAAATCAATGGTGGGCATCGAGGTAAACGGGTGCAGGGTTAAATGTTTAATTGACAGTGGAAGCACGGAGAGTTTTATCCACCCTGAACTGGTACAACAACTCTCCCTAAAGGTGGTCCCTACTCGGGGTACCATCTCTATGGCTGATAAAACCCAGACATCGACCATTGTGGGTTACTGCACGGTACAATTGGGCGTTAACGGAACTGTATACGATAATTTTAAAGTGTTAATCATGAAGAACCTTTGTGCGAACGTGATCTTGGGCCTGGATTTCCAGTGCTACCACCAAAGCATCACACTCAATTACGGTGGGTCCCAGCCGCCCCTCACAGTGTGCGGTCTGGCTACCCTGAAGGTAAAGCCACCTTCGCTATTCGCGAACCTTACCCCTAACTGCCGGCCAATAGCGACCAAAAGCAGGAGGTACAGCTGGGAGGACAGGCGGTTTATCGCGACCGAGGTAGACAGGCTCCTGAAGGAGCGCATTATTGAACGCAGCAACAGCCCGTGGCGCGCCCAAGTGGTTGTGGTAAGGGGTAGCGAGAAGAAACGGATGGTAATCAACTATAGCCAAACGATCAACAGGTACACCCAACTAGACGCCTAACCGCTACCCCGCATATCAGAAATGGTGAACCAAATCGCCCAATACCGGGTGTTCTCCACCATCGACCTCAAGTCAGCGTACCACCAGCTCCCTATCAGACCAGAGGACCGCCCGTACACCGCCTTCGAGGCGAACGGACGCCTCTACCAATTCCTCAGAGTCCCCTTTGGGGTGACGAATGGGGTCTCGGTCTTCCAGAGGGAGATGGACCACATGGTCGATGACTACCACTTGCAGGCAACCTTCCCCTACCTCGACAACGTCACCATCTGCGGTCACAACCAGCAGGATCACGACTCGAACCTCGAGAGGTTCCTGAAAACCGCACAAAAACTCAACCTCACCTACAACGAGGACAAGTGCGTTTACAACACCACACGCCTCTGCATACTAGGCAGCGTGGTGGAGAATGGGGAAATCGGACCAGACCCCGACCGATTGCGCCCCCTACGGGAGCTGCCCCTGCCCAACACTCCCAAAGCCCTGAAAAGGTGCCTGGGGTTATTTTCTTATTATTCCTAATGGGTCCCCAACTACTCCGACAAAGCCCGCCCCCTCTTGAAAGCATCCTCTTTTCCGCTCTCTGCTGAGGCCCATGCCGCCTTCAAAAGCATTAAGCAGGATATTGAGCGGGCCACGCTACAGGCAGTGGACGAGAACACTCCCTTTCAAGTGGAAAGTGATGCGTCTGACTTTGCCTTGGCGGCCACCCTCAACCAGGCGGGGCGGCCCGTAGCTTTCTTCTCGAGGACCCTCCAAGGGCCCGAGATCAGACACTCCTCCGTAGAAAAGGAGGCCCAAGCCATCGTGGAGGCAGTGCGCCACTGGCGCCACTACCTAGCCGGCAAACGCTTCACCCTACTTACCGACCAGCGGTCGGTAGCGTTTATGTTCAATAATAAAGAGGGGGAAGATTAAAAATGATAAGATTCTTAGGTGGCGGATCGAGCTCTCCACCTTCGATTATGACATCATTTACCGGCCAGGGGCCCTTAACGAATTCCCCGACGCCCTCTCACGAGGGATGTGTGCCAGCACCACCGGGGATCGGCTACAGACCCTCCACAATGACCTCTGCCACCCAGGGGTCACACGGCTGTTCCACTTCATAAAGTCCCGCAACTTACCCTACTCGATTGAGGAAGTTCGGTCCCTCACCAGGAACTGTCGCACTTGCGCTGAGTGCAAGCCTCGGTTCTACCGCCCGGATAGAGCCCACTTAATCAAAGCTACACGGCCCTTTGAGCGGCTCAGCTTAGATTTCAAGGGCCCCCTCCCATCCGTCGACCGCAATGTTTACTTCCTGAACATTGTGGACGAATACTCTCGTTTCCCATTCGCCTTCCCCTGCCCAGACATGACCAGCGCCACGGTCATTAAATGCCTCAACAGCCTGTTTGGTATGCCGAGCTACATCCATACGGATAGGGGGGCGTCCTTCATGAGTGAAGAGCTACGCCAGTACATGCTGTCCAGGGGGATCGCCACGAGCCGTACCACCAGCTACAACCCCCGGGGTAACGGTCAAGTGGAGTGAGAGAATGGGACAGTATGGAAAGCAGTCACTCTAGCTCTAAGGACCAAAGGCCTCCCTATCTCCCGCTGGCAGGAAGTCCTCCCAGATGTGCTCCATTCGATACGGTCGCTATTGTGTACTGCCACTAATGCCACGCCTCACGAGCGAATGTTTGTCTTTCCCCGGAAATCCACCTCAGGCGTATCCATGCCGTCATGGCTCTCCACCCCAGGTCCGGTATTCGTGCGAAGGCATGTGAGGGGCGACAAGACGGACCCTCTCGTGGAGTCAGTGCACCTACTCCACGCCAACCCCCAATACGCGTATGTCTGGCACGCCGATGGAAGGGAGGACACCGTGTCTATAAAAGACGTCGCCCCAGCCGGTAACGACAACACCCACGACAACAGCAGCAACAACGACCACAGCAACTCTTACCCACCCACTACTCTTTCATCACCCCCGGAAGAACATCGACCAACGGTACCCCCACCAACTACCCCTTCAACAACCCTGGCGGCACCCCCGGCAGAGACCCAGGAGACCACCGGGGACACCCAGCCGACACCCGCGGCACCACAACAGCCACGTCGGTCGCAGAGGACTATCAAACCCCCGAACAGACTAAATCTATAGGAGGGGTGAATGTGATGAAATATTCCATTCATCACTCATCAGTATTTCTCTGCCTGTGACTGTGGTTTGTTTCAGTTTCATTTCCATTGTATTGTACTGTGTGTAGGGCTCCACCCATACCTGGCTCCTATGTAAGCTGGCCCAGCCTGCAGCACATCCAGTACGGCAGACCTCTGGATGGAAGATACATTCTCCTCTGTGTGTTACCTTCTAAGTCAATAAAAGCCTTGTTTTGTTTCGCTAACATCGAGTCTCGGATTTATTGAGGCACATCACCTCCCTCCCTTCCTTCCTCCCTCCCTCCCTCCTCCCTTCCTCACTCCCTCTCTCCTCCCTCCCTTCCTCTTCACTCCCTTTCTCCTCCCTCCCTCCCTTCCTCTGTTACTCCCACCACTGTCCAGCATTCCTAACACTGCCTCCTTTCTTACCCGCAGGCAAAGATGGCAACAGCTGGGTTCAGCAGTGACCGTGTTCCCGTGGTGACCAACCTCTACCCTCCGACCCCGCCCAGCGGTCTGCTGGGAGCTGCGGTGGCGACGGGCGGGCAGCGGCAGGACAGCCAGGGGACGCAGGCCGCGCCCGGGGGTCATGGGCACGGGTCGTACGGCTACGAGAAGATGCTGAAGGGAGAACTGAAGGCCCTGGGAGTGAGTCCCCTCCTTACTGATCCTGTCATCGCCCGCGGGACGGTTACACTGGGGCAGGCCGTGGCTCAGTGGGTGGCATGCTCACCTGTGTGTGTGAGTGACTGAGTGTGTAAGTGAGTGTGTAAGTGAGTGTGTGTGTGTGTGTGAGTAAGTGAGTGTGTGAGAGTGTAAGTGAGTGTGTGTGTGTGTGTAAGTGTGTGTGTGAGTACGAGTGTGTGTGTGTGAGTGAGCGTGTGTGTGAGTGTGTAAGTGAGTGTGTGAGAATGTGTGTGTGGATGAGTGCGTGTGTGTGTTAGTGAGTCTGTGAGTGTTAGTGAGTCTGAGAGTGTGTGTGAGTGAGTTGTGTAAGTGAGTGTGTGAATGTGTGTTAGTGTGTGATTGAGTGTGAGTCTGTGTGTGTGTGTGTGTGAGTGTGAGTGAGAGTTGTGTGTGTCTGTGTGCGAGTGTCTGTACATTGACATACTCCTACCTGGCCAATACTACGAATGATCTATGACCTCTCCCCTTTAACCCCTCAGGTGACCCAGATCATGGTGGGAATCGTCCATTTCACCTTCGGGGTCCCTCTCCTCCTGAGCCTGGTTTCGATCACGGCCATCATCGGCACCCCATGGTGGACTGGCCTTCTGGTGAGTGAATGACCTTTGAACCCATCCAATGGCCAATGGGACTGGAGAGGTGGGGTGGGGGCGGGAGATATTGAGGCACGGTCTGCGCAATGGGGGCTGGTCAGCCCAACGCGGCCTTGACTCCCCGGCCTGCAAATTGACTCGCCCGTTTCTCAGGCGCCACGCTGACACCCAAGTCCCCAAAATGGCGGGCGGGAGGTGCGCCAACCGCCATTTTGGGTGAGGACCCGCGAAAGGCGTCCGTTCCACGCGCCTTGGGCCAGGCCTTAAGTCTTTTGCATGTGTAAACAGGCCTTGAGTTGCCCTCACCAACATTGGTTCGCTCTGAGGCCCCCGGGGGGTCACGACCCCCCACACCCGCCCCACTGAATATCGGCCAATTGAGCTCAGTGCCGGGACCTTTCCGGAAGGATGTTAAACGACGATGGAACATTATTCGATGACGGATCCCTTTGCTCGAACCTCCGTCTAATCCCATCTCCCCCAACAGTTTATCATTTCAGGGTCGATGTGCGTCGCCACGGAGAGGAGACCAAGCAAGGGTCTGGTAAGTGTTCCAAAAGATGGGGTGGCGGGGGAGGTGCTGTCAGCGGGTTAGTGAGGGGGAGTGGGCTTTGTGTTTGTGTGTGCGTGTGAGTGAGTGAGTGTGAGAATGTGTGTGTGAGTGAGTGTATGTGAGTGTGTGAGTGTGAGTATGTGTGTGAGTGAGAGTGTGGGTGAGTGAGAGAGTGTGAGTGAGTGAGTGTGTGGGTGAGTGTGAGTGAATGAGTGTGAGAGTGAGTGCGAGAATGTATGTGTGCGTGTTTGTGTATGTGTGTGTATGTGTGTGTGCGTGAGTGTGAGTGTGACAGGCCCGAGGGTCTCGAGCACCTTTGGTGAGGGCCAGCAGTGGGGGGAGGGAGTGGTTAGAAGCCGCTGTGATATTCAGGCGCGGGCGCTGTCCCGTGTCAGCGCGTGCTGAGGGCGATTGAGCCGCTCCCTCTGTCTGCCTCCTTCACAGGTCGGGGGCTGTTTGGCCATGAACATCGTCAGTGCTGTGTCGGCTGCGATCGCAGGGTTCCTGTACTTCGCCGACCTGTGCCTCGAATCCTGCTCGCACCTCTCCCTCTGCACTGAGCTCAGGGGCATGCTTGACGTGAGTACACCTTGTTATTTTACAGTGTATCTGTGAGAATGTGTCAGTGAGTGTGTGTGTATGAGTGCGCGCGGGTTTGTGTGAGAGTGTGCTTGTGCGAGAGAGTGTGTGATTGTGAGTGTGTGTCGCGGTGTCTCTCTCAACGTGTCACGGTGTCGCACTGTGTGTTACGGTGTGTCGCGGTGCCTCACGGTGTGTCACAGTGTGTCGCGGTGTCTCACGGTGTGTCGTGGTGTCACACGCTATGTCATGGTGTCACATGTTGTGTCGCGGAACTTATGGTGTCTCACAATGTGTCGCAGCGTCTCACAGTATCTCGCAGTTGTGCTGCGGTGTGTCACGGAACTCATGGTGTCTCGCGGTGTGTCACGGTGTCTCCTGGTGTCTCCCATGTGTCATGGTGTGGCACGGTTTCTCACGGTGTGGTACAGTGTCTCACATCTCACGGTGTCTCGCTTTGTGTTACGGTGTCTCACAGTGTGTTGCATTGTCTCACGGTGTCTCACCGTGTGCCATGGTGTGTCACGGTGTTTCAAGGTGTGTCACAGTGTGGCTTGGTGTCTCAACGTGTCTCGCGGTGTGTTGCGGTGTCTCACGGTGTGTCACAGTGTGTCACAGTGTGGCTTGGTGTCTCAACATGTCTCGCGGTGTGTTGCGGTGTCTCACAGTGTCTCACTGTGTGTTACGGTGTCTCATGGTGCGTCGCGGTATCTCACGGTGTGGCGCGGTATCACGTGGTGTGTCACAGTATGCCGCGGTGTGTCGTGGTGTCTCACTGTGTGTTATGGTTCTCACGGTGTGTCACAGTGTGTCGTGGTGTCTCACAATGTCTCATGGTGCATTGCGCTGTCTCACGGTGTTTCTCAGTAGCTCACGGTGCGTCGCAGTGCCTCACAGTGTCTTACTGTGTCGCACGGTGTGTTGCCGTGTCTCACGGTATTGCACGGTGTCTTGCGGTGTTGCATGGTGTGTTGTGGTGTCTCACGGTGTGTCGCAGTGTCTCTTGGGGTCTCGCGGTTTCTCACGGTGTCTCACAGTGCATCGCAGTATCTCACGGTGTCTCACAGTGTGGCACGCTGTCTCACTTTGTGTTACGTTGTCTCACTGTGTCTCACAGTGCGTTGTGGTGTCTCATGGTGTGTCACGGTGTCTCATGGTGTGTTGCGGTGTCTCACGGTGTGTTGCGGTGTCTCATGGTGGGTCACGGTGTCTCACGATGTGTCGTGCTGTCTCACGTTGTGTTGCGGTGTCTCACAGTGCGTTGCGGTATCTCACGGTGTGGCACGGTGTCTCACTGTGTGTTACGGTGTCTCACTTTGTGTTACGGTGTCTCACTGTGTGTTGCGGTATCTCACGGCATCTCACGGTGTGGCACAGTGTGCCACGGTGTCTCACGGTATGTCACTGTGTGTTGTGGTATTTCACAGTGTCTGACAGTGTGACGTGGTGTCTCACCGTGTGTCGCAGTGTCTCATGGTGTGTCACGGTGTCTCACGTTATGTCACGGTGTCTCACGGTGCGTCGCGGTGTCACACTGTGTTTCGCAGTAGCTCATGGTGTCTCACAGTAGCTCACGGTGTCTCATTGTGTGCCACGGTCTCTCACGGTGTGTCATGGTGTCTCACGGTGCATCTCAGTGTGTAACGGTGTCTCACAGTGACTCACGGTGCCTCATGGTGTGTCGCGGTGTCTCGCTGTGTGTCACGGTGTGTCTCACGGTGTGTTGCAGTGTATCTCCCGGTGTCTCACAGTGTCTGATGGTGTATTGCGGTGTCTCACGGTGTGTTGCGGTGTCTCACGGTTTGTTGCGGTGTCTCATGGTGGGTCACAGTATGTCACGGTGTCTCACTGTGTGTTGTGGTATTTCACGGTGTCTCACAGTGTCTGGCGGTGTGACGCGGTGTCTCACCGTGTCTCACTATGTCTCACGGTGTGTCACAGTGTGTCGCGGTGTCTCACGGTGCGTCACAGTGTCTCACGTTATGTCGTGGTGTCTCACGGTGCGTCGCGGTGTCTTACGGTACTTCGCAGTAGCTCACGGTGTCTCGCAGTGTCTCACTGTGTCGCAAGGTGTGTCTCGGTGTCTCACAGTTTGTTGCAGTGTCTCACGGTGTGTTGCGGTCTCTCACGGTGTGTCATGGTGTCTCACGGTGCATCGCAGTGTGTCACGGTGTCTCACAGTGTCTCATGGAGTCTCACGGTGTGTCACAGTGTCTTGCAGTGTCTCACTGAGTCTCACGGTGTGTTGCGGTGTGTCTCACGGTTTGTTGCGGTGTATCTCACGGTGTCTCATGGTGGGCCACGGTGTCTCACGATGTGTTGCGGTGTCTCATGATGTGTCGTGGTGTCTCACGTTGTGTTGTGGTGTCTCACGGTGTGTTGTGGTGTCTCACAGTGCGTTGCGGTATCTCACGGTGTCTCACAATATGTCGCAGTGTCTCACTGTGTGTTACGGTGTCTCACGGTGTGTTGCGGTATCTCACGGCATCTCATGGTGTGGCACGGTGTGTCACTGTGTGTTGTGGTATTTCACAGTGTCTCACAGTGTCTGACGGTGTGACGTGGTGTCTCACTGTGTCTCACGGTGTGTCACAGTGTGTCGCAGTGTCTCATGGTGCGTCACGGTGTCTCACGTTATGTTGCGGTGTCTCACGGTATCTCACGGTGCGTCGCGGTGTCTCACGGTGTTTCGCAGTATCTCACGGTGTCTTACTGTGTTGCACGGTGTGTCTTGGTGTCTCACGGTGTCTTGTGGTGTGTTGCAGTGTCTCATGGTGTGTCACGGTCTCTCACGGTGTGTCATGGTGTCTCACAGTGCGTCTCAGTGTGTCACGGTGTCTCAGAGTGTCTCACGGTGTCTCATGGTGTGTCACAGTGTCTCGTGGTGCCTCATGGTATCTCACAGTGTCTCATGGAGTCTCACGGTGTGTCACGGTGTCTTGCGGTGTCACGCGGTGTGTCTCACGGTGTGTTGCGGTGTATCTCACGGTGTCTCATGGTGTGTTGCGGTGTCTCACGATGTGTTGCAGTGTCTCATGGTGGGTCACGGTGTCTCACGATGTGTCGCGGTGTCTCACATTGTGTTGTGGTGTCTCATGGTGTGTTGTGGTGTCTCACAGTGCATCGCGGTATCTCACGGTGTGGCACGGTGTCTCATGGTGTGTCACTGTGTGTTGTGGTATTTCACAGTGTCTGACAGTGTGATGCGGTGTCTCACTGTGTCTCACGGTGTGTCACAGTGTGTCGCGGTGCATCACGGTGTCTCACGGTATGTCGTGGTGTCTCACGGTATCTCACTGTGCGTCGCGGTGTCTCACGGTGTTTCGCAGTAGCTCACGGTGTCTCACAGTGTGTCGCAGTGTCTCACGGTGTGTTGTAGTGTCTCACGGTGTCTTGTGGTGTGTTATGGTGTCTCACGGTGTGTCACGGTCTCTCAGTGTGTCATGGTGCGTTGCAGTGTGTCACGGTGTCTCACGGTGTGTCGCAGTGTCTCGTGGTGCCTCATGGTGGCTCACGGTGTCTCATGGAGTCTCACGGTGTGTCGCGGTGTCTTGCTGTGTCTCACGGTGTCTCATGGTGTGTCATGGTGTTTCACGGTGTCTCATGGTGTGTCTCACGTTGTCTCACAGTGTCTGATGGTGTGTCGCGGTGTCTCACAGTGTCCCACGGTATCTCAAAGTGTGTCGCAGTATCTCACGATGTGTCGTGGTGTCTTACAGTGTCTCACAGTGTCTCACTGTGTGTTACGGTGTCTCACGGTGTGTTGCGGTATCTCACGGCATCTCACGGTGTGGCACGGTGTCGCACAGTGTGTCACAGTATGTCACGGTGTCTCACTGTGTGTTGTGGTATTTCACAGTGTCTCAGTGTCTGACGGTGTGACGCGGTGTCTCACTGTGTCTCACGGTGTGTCACAGTGTGTCGCAGTGTCTCATGGTGCGTCACGGTGTCTCACGTTATGTTGCGGTGTCTCACAGTATCTCACGGTGCGTCGCGGTGTCTCACGGTGTTTCGCAGTAGCTCACAGTGTCTCACGGTGTCTTACTGTGTTGCACGATGTGTTTCGCAGTAGCTCAGTGTCTCATGGTGTGTCGCGATCTCTCACGGTTGTAGTGATCAATAGCATGTCATTCTATAGTGGACACTAGGTGGAGCCGTAGAGCTGTATATAGCTGTATGTATAAGACTACACTACCCAGCTGTATGATATTAAGACTACATTACCCATGAGGCACTAGGCTACCCACAAGGCAACAGTCAAGATGGCAGCCTGCACACAGGAGCACACATGCTGCATCTCTACAGATACTGTACCTAGAGAACGTGTACTGAATAAATGACTAGCTAGAAGCTAGCTGTGTTCATAATAAGAATGTCTAGTTATTAATGAACATAACAACGGTGTGTCATGGTGTCTCACGGTGTGTCGCAGTGTCTCGTCGTGCCTCATGGTATCTCACGGTGTCTCATGGAGTCTCACAGTGTGTCATGGTGTCTTGCGGTGTATCTCATGGTATCTCACAGTGTCTCATGGTGTGTTGCGGTGTCTCACGATGTGTTGCAGTGTCTCATGGTGGGTCACGGTGTCTCACGATGTGTCGCGGTATCTCACGGTGTGTTGTGGTGTCTCACGGTGTGTTGTGGTGTCTCACAGTGCGTCGCGGTATCTCACGGTGTGGCACGGTGTGTCACTGTGTGTTGTGGTATTACACAGTGTCACACAGTGTCTGACGGTGTGACGCGGTGTGTCACAGTGTGTCACAGTGTGTCGCGGTGTCTCACGGTATGTCGTGGTGTCTCACGGTATCTCACTGTGCGTCGCGGTGTCTCACGGTGTTTCGCAGTAGCTCACGGTGTCTCATGGTGTGTCGCAGTGTCTCACGGGGTGTTGCAGTGTCTCACGGTATCTTGTGGTGTGTTGTGGTGTCTCACGGTGTGTCACGGTCTCTCACGGTGTGTCACGGTGTCTCATGGTGCGTTGCCGTGTGTCACGGTGTGTCACGGTGTCTCATGGTGTGTCGCAGTGTCTCGTGGTGCCTCACGGAGTCTCGCTGTGTCTCATTGTGTCTCACGTTGTCTCACAGTGTCTGATGGCATGTCGCGGTGTCTCACAGTGTCCCACGGTATCTCACAGTGTGTCGCAGTATCTCACGGTGTGTTGTGGTGTCTCACAGTGTATCACGGTGTCTCACGGTTTGTTGCAGTGTCTCACGGTATCTCACAGTGTGTCACCGTGCCTCACGATGTGTCGTGGTGTCTTGCAGTGTCTCACGGTGTCTCATGGTGTTTCGCGGATTCTCACAGTGTGTCGTGGTATCTCATGGTGTGTTGCGGTGTGTTGCAGTGTCTCACGGTATCTCATTGTCTCAGTGTCTCATGGTGTCTCACAGTGTCTCATGGTGTGTCGCAGTGTCTCGCTGTGTGTCACAACATGTCATGGTGTCTCAGTGTGTTGCGGTGTGTCATGGTGTCTCAGTGTCTGATGGTGTGTCGTGGTGTCTCACATGTGTTGCGGTGTCTCGCGGTGTCTCACGGTGTGTTGCAGTATCTCACAGTGTTTCAGTGTCTCACGGTGTCTCACAGTGTGTCGCGGTATCTCACGGTGTCTCACAGTGTCTCAGTGTGTCGCGGTGTCTCATGGTGTGTCGCAGTGTCTCACGGTGTGTTTCGGTATCTCACGTTGTCTCATGGTGTCTTACGGTATGTCGCGGTGTCTCACGGTGTGTTGCGGTGTCTCACAGTGTGTCGCGATGTCTCACGGTGTGTCGCGGTGTCTCACGGTGTGTCGCGGTGTCTCACGGTGCGTCCCGGTGTGTCGCGGTGTCTCACAGTGTCTCACGGTGTGTTGCAGTGTTGCACGGTGTCTCACAGTGCATCGCGGTATCTCACGGTGTGTCACGGTGTGTTGCGGTATCTCACGTTGTCTCACGGTGTCTCATGGTGTGTCGCGGTGTCTCACGGTGTGTCGTGGTGTCTCATGGTGTGTCGCGGTGTCTCATGGTGTGTCGCGGTGTCTCGCGGTGCGTCCCGGTGTCTCACAGTGTCTCGCGGTGTCTCACAGTGTCTCACAGTGTCTCGCGGTGTCTCACTCTCACCATATTTCCCCCGCTCAGATCTCCACCTCTCTGAAAGTGATGCTGCTGATCTTCGACATGGTGGAATTGATTGTCACGCTCACGGTTTCCACCTTCACGTGCCGGGGTCTTCGGTGCTGCATGACCGACAGCACGGTGGTAAGGAGCCTCCGACAGAGACCCGGGCATTGCCGTTCACACTTTCGCTATCTTCCGCTGAGTGGGTGGGGGTGGTCCAGAGAATCGGGAGGTGGGGGAGGCCGAGAGGGGCTGTACGTCTGCGTTGGATGGTGTGGTCACTGCAGGAACACTCATCCCCCCCGAATCTCGCCCGCCGAGTTACTACTCAGCGCTAACCATTCCCTTTCCTCTTACTTGCAGCCAGCGGTGGTGATCCACACTATCATGCATCCGGCCGCTTACCCCGTCTCCTACCCGATCTCCTACCCCGGCTGCTACCCGGGCTCGCACTCGAGTGTGAACCCGTCCTTCAACCCAGCGTTCCCGCTGAGCGAGAAGATCGTTTGAGGGACAGCCTGCCTGCCGCAAAGACTCGTACTCCAAGACAACGGTCCTGCTCTCTCTGGAAACAACGTGAAGCCAGTGTCTTCAGACACACTCACACTCGCACTTAGACACCCTTTCACTGAGACACACACTCACACTGACACTTAGACACCCTCTCACCGAGACACACACTCACACTCACACTTAGATACCCTCTCACTGAGGCACACACATATTCACACACTTAGTCATAGTCACACTTAGATATACACACACGCACACACTCTCTCACACTCACACAAGCACACACACACACACTCTCTCACACTCACTCACACTCTCTCACACTCACACACACTCTCACACTCACACACTCTCTCACACTCACACTCTCACACTCACTCACTCACTCACACTCACTTACTCTCTCACACTCTCACACACTCACTCACTCTCTCACACTCACACACTCACTCACTCTCTCACACTCTCTCACACTCACACACACTCTCACTCACACACTCTCACACTCTCACACACACACTCTCACACACACTCACTCACTCTCTCACACTCACACACTCTCTCACACTCACACACTCACACTCTCACTCTCTCACACTCACACTCTCTCACACTCACACTCACTCACTCTTCTCACACTCACACACACTCACTCACTCTCTCACACACTCTCACACTCACTCACTCTCTCTCACTCTCACACTCTCTCACACTCACACACACTCTCACACACACACTCACTCACACACTCTCACACTCACACTCTCTCACACTCACTCACTCTCTCACACACACTCTCTCACTCACACACTCACACCCACACACTCACACCCACACACACTCACTCTCACACTCACACACTCTCTCACACACACTCTCACACTCACACACACACTCTCACACACTCTTACTCTCACTCTCTCACACACACACTCACTCACTCACACACTCTCACACACACACTGACATATTAGCAAAGATTACTGTCCCAGTGTCTGCATTATCTGGGTGATTGAGGGGTGGGTGGAGGGGAGGGTTTAACTGGGGGCGATTGTGTAAAATGGCAGACATGGAATACGCCGCCCGTTGTAAACTCGCCCAAAAAGGTCGCCAGGACCCTCTCCCCCGCTCCATAATCCTCCCTCCCTTTGGTCACAGTCCCCCTTGTGAGGGCCCAGGTTAACATTCCCCCATTCCCGTGCCTCCCCCTCCGGCCCAGCCCCCTTCAGTGGACGGAGGTCGCCGGGGTAACTGGCAACCCCCTGGGGGCGAGCTCTAACCTCGGAGAAACGGGGGGGGGGGAGGGGTCGGGTGGCTGGTTAAAGGGTTTGAATCCCGCCCCCAACCCGCCCCCTCCCGGTGTTAATGGAGGCCCGCCTCCCATTTCAATATTATAATGAGGCCGGTGCGCCTCAGATTTAACCAGCATTAGACATTTAACTCTGGCGGGTCGGGTTTCTCAGGCTCCGGGGGAACCGGCCAGCTAGAGTAAGGCGAGGACAGCTGGATCTAGGAGGTGTAGGGTGCCTTTCCACTTACCTCCTGGATCCAGCGTCACTGCCTCGCCCGCCCACCGATCGGAGAGCCCCCGCAGCCCCGGGGGCCCCCAATACCACACACGGCCTCCGATCTCCCCATGAGGCCCCCGATCTCCCCACACGGCCTCCGAACTCCCCACGAGGCCTCCGATCTCCCCATGAGGCCCCCGATCTCCCCACACGGCCTCCGATCTCCCCACACGGCCTCCGAACTCCCCACACGGCCTCCGATCTCCCCACGAGGCCTCCGATCTCCCCATGAGGCCCCCGATCTCCCCATGAGGCCCCCGATACCCCACACGGCCTCCGATCTCCCCACACGGCCTCCGATCTCCCCATGAGGCCCCCGATACCCCACACGGCCCCCGATCTCCCCACACGGCCCCCGATCTCCCCACACGGCCTCCGAACTCCCCACACGTCCCCCGATCTCCCCACACGGCCCCCGATCTCCCCACACGGCCCCCAATCTCCCCACACGGCCCCCGATCTCCCCACACAGCCTCCGATCTCCCCACGAGGCCTCCGATCTCCCCACACGGCCCCCGATCTCCCCACACGGCCCCCGATCTCCCCACACGGCCCCCGATCTCCCCACACAGCCTCCGATCTCCCCATGAGGCCTCCGAGCTCCCCACACGGCCCCCGATCTCCCCACGAGGCCTCCGATCTCCCCACACGGCCCCCGATCTCCCCACACGGCCTCCGATCTCCCCATGAGGCCTCCGATCTCCCCACACGGCCCCCGATCTCCCCACACGGCCCCCGATCTCCCCACACAGCCTCCGATCTCCCCATGAGGCCTCCGATCTCCCCACACGGCCCCCGATCTCCCACACGGCCCCCGATCTCCCCACACAGCCTCCGAGCTCCCCATGAGGCCTCCGATCTCCCCACACGGCCTCCGATCTCCCCACACGGCCCCCGATCTCCCCATGAGGCCTCCGATCTCCCCACACAGCCTCCGATCTCCCCACACGGCCCCCGATCTCCCCACACGGCCCCCGATCTCCCCACACGGCCTCCGATCTCCCCACACGGCCCCCGATCTCCCCACACAGCCTCCGATCTCCCCACGAGGCCTCCGATCTCCCCACACGGCCCCCGATCTCCCCACACGGCCTCCGATCTCCCCACACGGCCCCCGATCTCCCCACACGGCCCCCGATCTCCCCACACGGCCTCCGATCTCCCCACGAGGCCCCCGATCTCCCCACGAGGCCTCCGATCTCCCCACACGGCCTCCGATCTCCCCACACGGCCCCCGATCTCCCCATGAGGCCTCCGATCTCCCCACACGGCCCCCGATCTCCCCACACGGCCCCCGATCTCCCCACACGGCCCCCGATCTCCCCACACGGCCTCCGATCTCCCCACGAGGCCTCCGATCTCCCCACACGGCCCCCGATCTCCCCACACGGCCTCCGATCTCCCCACGAGGCCTCCGATCTCCCCACACGGCCCCCGATCTCCCCACCCCCCGATCTCCCCATGAGGCCTCCGAGCTCCCCACACGGCCCCCGATCTCCCCATGAGGCCTCCGAGCTCCCCACACAGCCTCCGATCTCCCCACACGGCCTCCGATCTCCCCACACGGCCTCCGAGCTCCCCACGAGGCCTCCGATCTCCCCACGAGGCCTCCGATTCTCCCCACACGGCCTCCGATCTCCCCACACGGCCCCCAATCTCCCCATACGGCCTGCCGAGCTCCCCATGAGGCCTCCGATCTCCCCACACGGCCCCCAATCTCCCCACACGGCCTCCGATCTCCCCACACGGCCCCCAATCTCCCCATACGGCCTCCGATCTCCCCACACGGCCCCCAATCTCCCCACACGGCCCCCAATCTCCCCACACGGCCTCCGATCTCCCCACACGGCCCCCAATCTCCCCACACGGCCTCCGATCTCCCCACACGGCCCCCAATCTCCCCATACGGCCTCCGAGCTCCCATGAGGCCTCCGATCTCCCCACACGGCCCCCAATCTCCCCACACGCCTCCGATCTCCCACACGGCCCCCGATCTCCCCATATGGCCGTCCGAGCTCCCCATGAGGCCCCCGATCTCCCCACACGGCCCCCGATCTCCCCACACAGCCTCCGATCTCCCCATATGGCCTCCGAGCTCCCCATGAGGCCCCCGATCTCCCCACACAGCTCTCCGAGCTCCCCATGAGGCCTCCGATCTCCCCACACGGCCTCCGATCTCCCCACAGCGGCCTCCGTCTCCCAACACGGCCCCCGATCTCCCCCACACGGCCTCCGATCTCCCCACACGGCCCCCGATCTCCCATGAGGCCTCCGATCTCCCCACACGGCCCCCGATCTCCCCATGAGGCCTCCGATCTCCCCATGAGGCCCCCGATCTCCCCACACGGCCCCCGATCTCCCCACACGGCCCCCGATCTCCCCACACGGCCTCCGAACTCCCACGAGGCCCCCGATCTCCCCACACGGCCCCCGATCTCCCCACACGGCCCCCGATCTCCCCATGAGGCCCCCGATCTCCCCACACGGCCCCCGATCTCCCCACACGGCCCCCGATCTCCCCACACGGCCCCCCGATCTCCACACACGGCCTCCGAACTCCCCATCGAGGCCCCCGATCTCCCCACACGGCCCCCGATCTCCACACACGGCCTCCGAACTCCCCATGAGGCCTCCGATCTCCCCACACGGCCTCCGATCTCCCCACACGGCCCCCGATCTCCACACACGGCCCTCCGAACTCCCCATGAGGCCCCCGATCTCCCCACACAGCCTCCGATCTCCCCACACGGCCTCCGATCTCCCCACACGGCCCCCGATCTCCCCCACACGGCCTCCGATCTCCCCACACGGCCTCCGATCTCCCCATGAGGCCCCCGATCTCCCCACACAGCCTCCGATCTCCCCACACAGCCTCCGATCTCCACACACGGCCCCCGATCTCCACACACGGCCCCCGATCTCCCCACGAGGCCCCCGATCTCCCCACGAGGCCTCCGATCTCCCCACGAGGCCCCCGATCTCCCCACGAGGCCCCCGATCTCCCCACACGGCCTCCGATCTCCCCACGAGGCCCCCGATCTCCCCACGAGGCCCCCGATCTCCCACGAGGCCTCCGATCTCCCCACGAGGCCCCCGATCTCCCCCACGAGGCCCCCGATCTCCCCACGAGGCCCCCGATCTCCCCACGAGGCCCCCGATCTCCCCACACGGCCTCCGATCTCCACACACGGCCTCCGAACTCCCCACACGGCCTCCGATCTCCACACACGGCCTCCGAACTCCCCACACGGCCCCCGATCTCCCCACACGGCCTCCGATCTCCCCATGAGGCCCCCGATCTCCACACACGGCCTCCGAACTCCCCACACGGCCTCCGATCTCCCCACACGGCCTCCGATCTCCCCATGAGGCCCCCGATCTCCCACAGCCTCCGATCTCCCCACAGCCTCCGATCTCCCCACACGGCCCCCGATCTCCCCACACGGCCTCCGATCTCCCCACAGCCTCCGATCTCCCCACACGGCCCCCGATCTCCCACACGGCCCCCAATCTCCCCACACGGCCCCGATCTCCCCATGAGGCCTCCGATCTCCCCACAGCCTCCGATCTCCCCACACGGCCCCGATCTCCCATGAGGCCTCCGATCTCCCCACAGCCTCCGATCTCCCCACACGGCCCCCGATCTCCCCATGAGGCCCCCGATCTCCCACAGCCTCCGATCTCCCCACACGGCCTCCGATCTCCCATGAGGCCCCCGATCTCCCCACACAGCCTCCGATCTCCACACACGGCCCCCGATCTCCCCACGAGGCCC
>NW_028225180.1:8997603-9028140 GCF_052327205.1 Somniosus microcephalus | reverse complement strand
GGACTTCAGTTATGTGGAGAGACTGGAGAAGCTGGGGTTGTTCTCCTTAGAGCAGAGAAGGTTAAGGGGAGATTGACCAGAATGGTACCAGGGGATGAGGGACTTCAGTTATACGGAGAGACTCGAGAAGCTGGGATTGTTCTCCTTAGAGCAGAGAAGGTTAAGGGGAGATTGACCAGAATGGTACCAGGGAATGAGGGACTTCAGTTACTTGGAGAGACTGGAGAAGCTGGGATTGTTCTCCTTAGAGCAGAGAAGGTTAAGGGGAGATTTAATAGAAGTGTTCAAAATCATGAAGGGTTTTGATCGAGTAAATGTGGAGAAACTTTTTCTAGTGGCAGGAGGGTCGGTAACCAGAGGACAGGGATTTAAGGCAAAAGAACCAGAGGGGGAGATGGGAAAATGTTTTTTTACGCAGCGAGTTGTTGTGATCTGGAACGCTCTGCCTGAAAGGGCGGTAGAAGCAGATTCAATAGTAACTTTCAAAAGAGGAATTGGATAAATACTTGAAGGGGAAATTGCAGGGCTATGGGGGAAAAGAATGGGACTAAATTGGACGGCTCTTTCAAAGGGCCGGCACAAAGGGACGACGGGCCGAATGGCCCCTTTCTGTCTGATTCTATGCGACGGAAATGATCACTCACCGCTCTGCAGTTGATGTAACAATATCCAAAGCAGGGGTAGAATCGGATGTTGAGGGAGTACAGCATGACAGCTGGCATGCAAGCCACGGCACAGAGAATATTGGCCACGAGACAAGTAATCGTCTACAAGAGAAGATCAAAAGAGTGTCGGAGAAATATTTGGTGAAACCACACCACAAAATATTCGCAGCACAGAAACAGGCCCTTCGGCCCAACTGGTCCGTGCAGGTGTTTCTGCTCCACACGAGCCTCCTCCCACCCCTCTTCATCTCACCCCATCAACATATCCTTCTATTCATTTCTCCCCCATGTTTCGAAGAAGAGCGCGGGAGTTATCCCCGGTGTCCTGGGGCCAATATTTACCTCCCAATCAACATAACAAAAACAGATTATCTGGTCATAGAAACATAGAAGATAGGAGCAGGAGTCGGCCATTCGGCCCCTCGAGCCTGCTCCGCCATTTAATGAGATCATGGCTGATCATCCAAATTCAGTACCCTGTCCCTGCCTTCTCCCCATATCCCTTGACCTCTTTAGCCTTAAGAAATATATCCAACTCCTTCTTGAATATATTTAATGAATTGGCCTCTACCGCCCTCTGTGGTAGAAAATTCCACAGGTTCACCACTCTCTGGGTGAAGAAATTCCTCCTCATCTCTGTCCTAAATGGCTTACCCCTTATCCTTAGACTGTGATATGGAGACCAGAACTGTGCACAGTAACTCCAAGTGTGATATGAAGACCAGAACTGTGCACAGTAACTCCAAGAGTGATATGGAGACCAGAACTGTTCACAGTAACTCCAAGTGTGATATGAAGACCAGAACTGTGCACAGTAACTCCAAGAGTGATATGGAGACCAGAACTGTTCACAGTAACTCCAAGTGTGATATGAAGACCAGAACTGTGCACAGTAACTCCAAGTGTGATATGGAGACCAGAACTGTTCACAGTAACTCCAAGTGTGATATGAAGACCAGAACTGTGCACAGTAACTCCAAGAGTGATATAGAGACCAGAACTGTGCACAGTAACTCCAAGAGTGATATGGAGACCAGAACTGTTCACAGTAACTCCAAGTGTGATATGAAGACCAGAACTGTGCACAGTAACTCCCAGTGTGATATGAAGACCAGAACTGTGCACAGTAACTCCCAGTGTGATATGAAGACCAGAACTGTGCACAGTAACTCCCAGTGTGATATGAAGACCAGAACTGTGCACAGTAACTCCCAGTGTGATATGGAGACCAGAACTGTGCACAGTAACTCCAAGTGTGATATGAAGACCAGAACTGTGCACAGTGCTCCCAGTGTGATATGGAGACCAGAACTGTGCACAGTAACTCCAAGTGTGATATGGAGACCAGAACTGTGCACAGTAACTCCCAGTGTGATATGGAGACCAGAACTGTGCACAGTAACTCCCAGTGTGATATGGAGACCAGAACTGTGCACAGTAACTCCAAGTGTGATATGGAGACCAGAACTGTGCACAGTAACTCCCAGTGTGATATGGAGACCAGAACTGTGCACAGTAACTCCCAGTGTGATATGGAGACCAGAACTGTGCACAGTAACTCCCAGTGTGATATGGTGACCAGAACTGTGCACGGTAACTCCAAGTGTGATATGGAGACCAGAACTGTGCACAGTGACTCCAAGTGTGATATGGAGACCAGAACTGTGCACAGTACTCCAAGTGTGATATGGAGACCAGAACTGTGCACAGTAACTCCAAGTGTGATATGGAGACCAGAACTGTGCACAGTAACTCCCAGTGTGATATGGAGACCAGAACTGTGCACAGTAACTCCCAGTGTGATATGGAGACCAGAACTGTGCACAGTAACTCCCAGTGTGATATGGTGACCAGAACTGTGCACAGTAACTCCAAGTGTGATATGGAGACCAGAACTGTGCACAGTAACTCCAAGTGTGATATGGAGACCAGAACTGTGCACAGTAACTCCCAGTGTGATATGGTGACCAGAACTGTGCACAGTAACTCCCAGTGTGATATGGAGACCAGAACTGTGCACAGTAACTCCCAGTGTGATATGGTGACCAGAACTATGCACAGTAACTCCCAGTGTAATATGGAGACCAGAACTGTGCACAGTAACTCCCAGTGTGATATAGAGACCAGAACTGTGCACGGTAACTCCAAGTGTGATATGGAGACCAGAACTGTACACAGTAACTCCCAGTGTGATATGGAGACCAGAACTGTGCACAGTAACTCCAAGTGTGATATGGAGACCAGAACTGTGCACAGTAACTCCCAGTGTGATATGGAGACCAGAACTGTGCACAGTAACTCCCAGTGTGATATGGAGACCAGAACTGTGCACAGTAACTCCAAGTGTGATATGGAGACCAGAACTGTGCACAGTAACTCCAAGTGTGATATGAAGACCAGAACTGTGCACAGTAACTCCTAGTGTGATATGGAGACCAGAACTGTGCACAGTAACTCCCAGTGTGATATGGAGACCAGAACTTTGCACAGTACTCCCAGTGTGATATGGAGACCAGAACTGTGCACAGTAACCCCCAGTGTGATATGAAGACCAGAACTGTGCACAGTAACTCCAAGTGTGATATGAAGACCAGAACTGTGCACAGTAACTCCAAGTGTGATATGGAGACCAGAACTGTGCACAGTAACTCCAAGTGTGATATGGAGACCAGAACTGTGCACAGTAACTCCAAGTGTGATATGGAGACCAGAACTGTGCACAGTAACTCCAAGTGTAATATGGAGACCAGAACTGTGCACAGTACTCCCAGTGTGATATGGAGACCGGAACTGTGCACAGTAACTCCAAGTGTGATATGGAGACCAGAACTGTGCACAGTAACGTCCAGTGTGATATGGAGACCAGAACTGTGCACAGTAACTCCAAGTGTGATATGGAGACCGGAACTGTGCACAGTAACTCCCAGTGTGATATGGAGACCAGAACTGTGCACAGTAACTCCAAGTGTGATATCGAGACCAGAACTGTGCACAGTAACTCCCAGTGTGATATGGAGACCAGAACTGTGCACATTACTCCAAGTGTGATATGGAGACCAGAACTGTGCACAGTAACTCCCAGTGTGATATGGAGACCAGAACTGTGCACAGTAACTCCCAGTGTGATATGGAGACCAGAACTGTGCACAGTAACTCCCAGTGTGATATGGAGACCAGAACTGTACACAGTAACTCCCAGTGTGATATGAAGACCAGAACTGTGCACAGTAACTCCCAGTGTGATATGAAGACCAGAACTGTGCACAGTAACTCCCAGTGTGATATGCAGACCAGAACTGTGCACAGTAACTCCAAGTGTGATATGGAGACCAGAACTGTGCACAGTAACACCAAGTGTGATATGGAGACCAGAACTGTGCACAGTAACACCAAGTGTGATATGAAGACCAGAACTGTGCACAGTAACTCCCAGTGTGATATGGAGACCAGAACTGTGCACAGTAACTCCAAGTGTGATATGGAGACCAGAACTGTGCACAGTAACTCCCAGTGTGATATGGAGACCAGAACTGTGCACAGTAACTCCCAGTGTGATATAGAGACCAGAACTGTGCACAGTAACTCCCGGTGTGATATGGAGACCAGAACTGTGCACAGTAACTCCAAGTGTGATATAGAGACCAGAACTGTGCACAGTAACTCCCAGTGTGACATGGAGACCAGAACTGTGCACAGTAACCCCAAGTGTGATATGGAGACCAGAACTGTGCACAGTAACTCCCAGTGTGATATGAAGGCATAATCTTGCTCAGCCATTCTTTCTCAACCTTATTCCTACGTTAAGACCATAAGCATAAGAATTAGGAGCAGGAATCGACCATATGCCCCCTTGATCCTGCTCCACCATTCAATAAGATCATGGCTGATCATCGACCTCAACTCCACTTTCCCACCCGATCCCCATATCCCTTGATTCCCTTAGTGTGCAAAAATCTATCGATCTCTGTCTTGAATATACTCAACGACTGAGCCTCCACAGCCCTCTGGGGTAGAGAATTCCAAAGATTCACCGCCCTCTGAGTGAAGACATTTCTCATCTCAGTCTTAAATGGCCGACCCCTTATCCTGAGACTGTGACCCCTGGTTCTAGACTCTCCAGCCAGGGGGAAACATCCTCTCAGCATCTACCCTGTCAATCCCTCTAAGAATTTTATACATTTCAATGAGATCACCTCTCAATCTTCTAAATTCCAGGGAATATAGGCCCATCCTACTCACTCCCTCCTCATAGTCCTCTTATCCCAGGGATTCATCTGGTGAACCTTCGCTGCACCCCCTCTAAGACAGGTATCTCTTCCTTAGGTAAGGCGACCAACACTGTGCACAGTACTCCAAGTCAAGCTTCTGAGTATTATCTTGAACTTCGAAACCCGCTACCTCTACCACCTAGAAGGACGAGGGCAGCAGGCGCATGGGAACACCACCACCTCCAAGTTCAACCTCCAAGTCACACACCATCCTGACTTGGACATATATTGCCGTTCCTTCATCGTCGCTGGGTCAAAATCCTGGAACTCCCTCCCTAACAGCACTGTGGCTGTACCTTCACCACACGGACTGCAGCGGTTCAAGAAGGTGGCTCACCACCACCTTCTCAAGGGCAATTAGGGATGGGCAATAAGTGCTGGACTTGTCAGCGACGCCCACATCCCGTGAATGAATTAAACAAAACCTGCTGCTTACAGGTATTAAGGCAGTCGAATAAAGCACTTAGGCCTAGAAATTGGGTTCTGGCGTAGGCAGGGCTTTAGCGCCGGAAGTTAGTGCCGGCGCTAAGTCCCCCTGCGTGCGCCAAAAATTCAGTAGTGCCGCGCCCAAACGGCTGCCGGCGCTACTGAAGGGTCTTTGCGGCGGTACATCGGCGCTAACTGCCGTTTCGCGCCGCAATTCTGGCGCTGCGGCACCCGATGCGGTGCAGCAGGCTGGGGACGTGCAGGCCTCCTCCTCCCATTAAGGAGGAGCTGCCTGCACCCGGCCGCGGCCCGCGCAAATCAGCTTAAAAATGAGCCCGGCACCTCGGACAAGTGCCGGGCTTGCATCTGTTCCGGGGGGGGGTGGGGGGAGAAGCCCGGGGAGGGAGCTGCGGGCAGGCGGCCGGCGGGAAAGTGGCCGGCCGCCGCGGGGCCTTTAATGCGCCGGCGCAAACTGGAGTAAGGCACCTCTGACAGAACGTTGCTTGCGGCTGCCACGGGCGAGGCGGCCGCAACTCAATTTCGGAGTTCGGGCGGGTTACCACGGCAACCGGGACGCTGCGCACACCGATGACGTCATCGGTGCCGGCGCAGCGCTACTGGTGCAACGCCGATTTAGGGCCCCAGGGAATTTTTAAACTGGCCATAACTCTGGCGCTAGTCCCTCTAGCGCCTCAAAAGCGGCGCTAAGGCAACTGAATTTCTAGGCCTTAGTATTCTCGGTATAGAGTCATAACGGCACAGAACGAGGCCATTCGGCCCAGCGAGTCTGTGCCGGCTCTCTGTGGAGCAATCCAGTCAGTCCCATTCCCCCGCTCTATCCCCGTAGCCCCGCAAGTTTATTTCCCTCAAGTGCCCATCCAGTCTCCCCTTGAAAACATCGAGTGTCTCCGCTTCCACCACTTCCGCCGGCAGCGAGTTCCAGGTCCTCACCACTCGCTGCGTAAAAAGGTTTTTCCTCACATCCCCCCTGTATCTCTTGCCCAAAACCTTAAATCTGTGTCCCCTAGTCCTTGTACCATCAACTAGTGGGAACAGCCTTTCCCCGTCTAGCCTGTCCAAACCCGTCATAATCTTGTACACCTCAATCAAATCACCCCTCAACCTCCTTTGCTCTAATGAAAACAAATCCAGCTTCTCCAACCTGTCCTTGTAGCTAAGATCCCCCCAATCCCCGGAACCATTCTGGTAAATCTCCTCTGCACCCTCTCGAGGGCCTTCACATCCTTCCTAAAGTGTGGTGACCAGAACTGGAGGCAATACCCGAGTTGTGGCCTAACCAGCGCTTTATAAAGGTTCAGCATAACGTCTCTACTTTTGTGCTCAATCCCTCTATTTATGAAGCCCAAGATCCCATATGCTATGCTAAGTATCAGCTGTGGCTCAGTGGGTAGCACCCTCGCCTCTGGGTCAGAAGGTTGTGGGTTCAAGTCCCACTCCATGGAACTTGAGCATATAAATCAGAGCTGACACTCCAGTGCAGTGCAGTGCCGAGGCAGCGCTGCACTGTCGGAGGTGCCGTCTTTCGGATGAGATATTAAACCAAGGCCCTGTCTACTCTCTCAGGTGGACGTAAAAGATCCCATGGCACTATTTCGAAGAAGAGCAGGGGAGTTATCCCTGGTGTTCTGGCCAATATTTATCCCTCAAAAAACAGATTACCTGGTCATTATCGCATTGCTGTTTGTGGGGGTTTGCTGTGTGCAAATTGGCTGCCGTGTTTCTCACATTACAACAATGCCTATACTTCATTGGCTGTAAAGCGCTTTGAGACGTCCGGTGGCCGTGGAAGGCACTATAGAAATGTAAGTCAATCTTTCTTTTAACCACTCTCTCAATATGACTTGCCACCTTCAGGGACCTTCTTCTTCTTCATAGGTAGGCCCTCGGAACCGAGGATGACTTGCTTCCACATTAAAAATGAGTTCTCAGGTGACTGATGAGTCCAATGCGGGACCTACAGTCTCTGTCACAGGTGGGGCAGACGGTGGTTGAAGGGACGGGTGGGTGGGGGGCTTGGGTTGACGTGCGTTCCTTCTGCTGTTTGCGTTTGGCTTCTGCTTGCTCCCGGCGAAGAGACTCGAGGGGTTCAGCGCCTTCCCGGATGCTTCTCCTACACTTTGTGCGGTCCCAGTTGTCTAGTCTGGCCGGGGAGTCCAGAACCAGGGGTCACAGTCTAAGGATAAGGGGTAAGCCATTTAGGACTGAGATGAGGAGGAATTTCTTCACCTAGAGAGTGGTGAATCTGTGGAATTCTCTACCACAGAGGGCGGTGGAGGCCAATTCATTAAATATATTCAAGAAGGAGTTAGATATATTTCTTAAGGCTAAAGGGATCAAGGGATTCCCAGGTGTCGGTGGGGATGATGCACTTTTTCAAGGAGGCTTTGAGGGTGTCCTTGAAGCGTTTCCTCTGCCCACCTGGGGCTCTCTTGCCGTGTCGGAGCTCCGAGTAGAGTGCTTGTTTTGGGAGTCTCATATCGGGCATGCGGACAATGTGGCCCGTCCATCGGAGCTGATCGAGCGTGGTCAAAGCTTCGATGCTGGGGATGTTGGCCTGAGCGAGAACACTGACGTTGGTGCGCCTAGCTATGCACAGTAACTCCCAGGTCCCTCTGTCCCTGGGAGTTAACGCCTGTCTATTCACAATATATATTAATGATCTAGACGAGGGAACTAGATGTAATATCTCCAAGTTTGCAGACGACACAAAGCTGGGTGGGCGTGTGTGCTGTGAGGAGGATGCCGAGAAACTCCAGTACGATTTCGATAGGTTGGGTGATTGGGCAGATGCATGGCAGATGCAGCATAATGTTGAATAAATGCGAGGTTGTCCACTTTGGTGTCAAAAACAGGCAGGCAGATTATTATCTGAATGGCAATAGATTGGGAGAAGGGGAAGTGCAACGAGACCTGGGTGTCCTTGTGCACCAGTCGCTGAAGGTAAGCATGCAGGTGCAGCAGGCGGTTAAGAAGCCAAATGGTATGTTGGCCTTCATAGCGAGAGGGATTGAGTACAGGAACAAGGATGTCCTGCTGCAGTTGTGCAGGGCCTTGGTGAGACCACATCTTGAGTATTGTGTGCAGTTTTGGTCGCCTTATCTGAGGAAGGATGTTCTTGCCATGGAGGGAGTGCAGCGAAGATTCACCAGGCTGATACCTGGGATGGCAGGAATGACGTATGAGGAGAGATTGGGTCGATTGGGCTTATGCTCACTGGAGTTTAGAAGAATGAGAGGGGATCTCATTGAAACTTATAAAATTCTAACAGGACTAGACAGACTAGATGCAGGAAGGATGTTCCCGATGGTCGGGGAGTCCAGAACCAGGGGTCACAGTCTAAGGATAAGGGGTAAGCCATTTAGGACTGAGATGAGGAGGAATTTCTTCACCCAGAGAGTGGTGAATCTGTGGAATTCTCTACCACAGAGGGCGGTGGAGGCCAATTCATTAAATATATTCAAGAAGGAGTTAGATATATTTCTTAAGGCTAAAGGGATCAAGGTATATGGGGAGAAAGCAGGGACAGGGTACTGAATTTGAATGATCAGCCATGATCTCGTTGAATGGCAGAGCAGGCTCGAGGGGCCGAATGGCCTACTCCTGCTCCTATCTTCTATGTTTCTATGTTTCTATGTCTCCGCCCCCGCCTCGGTCCATCCGCTGTGGAAACCCTTATCTCTGCCCTTTGTTAGCTCCGGACTCCCGACTATTCCGACTTTCTCCTGCTCGGCCTCCCATTTTCCACCCTCCGCAAGCTTCAGCTCATTCAAAAACTACTAGCTTGGAACTAGGTAACAGTAAGTTATGGTTCCCTAAGCAGAGGGAGAGTGCAGTGAAATGAAGGATCTTAGCGACTGGGCACTTACCGTGGACTTATTTTGGCGGCTCCTCACAGCCATGGCCAGCATACCTGCAACAGTGGACTGGAGACAAGATATAATATTAGGTGAGATGTTCAACAAGGAGCAAGCTGCACAGACTCACATCACTGAAACATCGAAACATAGAGACATAAAAAAATAGGAGCAGGAGCAGGCCATTCGGCCCTTCCAGCCTGCTCCGCCATTCAATGAGATCATGGCTGATCCTCTATCTCAATCTGAGGTTACAGAGATAGGGAAGGTTGTAGGAACTGGAGGAGGTTACAGAGGTAGTGAGGGTTGAAGGGGCTGGAGGTGGATACAGAGATAAGGAGGGTTGTAGAGGCTGGAGGAGGTTACAGAGAAAGGGAGGGTTGTAGGGGCTGGAGGAGGTTACAGAGATAGGGAGGGTTGTACGGGCTGGAGGAGGTTACAGAGATAGGGAGGGTTGAAGGGGCTGGAGGTGGATAGAGATAGGGAGGGTTGTAGGGGCTGGAGGCGGTTACAGAGATAGGGAGGGTTGTCGGGGCTGGAGGAGGTTACAGAGATAGGGAGGGTTGTAGGGGCTGGAGGAGGTTACAGAGATAGGGAAGGTTGTAGGGGCTGGAGGAGTTTACAGAGATAGGGAGGGTCGTAGGGCTGGAGGAGGTTACAGAGATTGGGAGGGTTTGTAGGGCCTGGAGTAGGTTACAGAGATAGGAAGGGTTGTAGGGGCTGGAGGAGGTTACAGGGATAGGGAGGGTTGTAGGGCTGGAGGAGGTTACAGAGATAGGGAGGGTTGTAGTGCTGGAGGAGGTTACAGAGATAGGGAGGGTTGTAGTGCTGGAGGAGGTTACAGAGATAGGGAGGGTTGTAGGGGCTGGAGGAGGTTATAGAGATAGGGAGGGTTGTAGGGGCTGGAGGAGGTTACAGAGATAGGGAGGGTTGTAGGGGCTGGAGGAGGTTACAGAGATAGGGAGGGTTGTAGTGCTGGAGGAGGTTACAGAGATAGGGAGGGTTGTAGGGGCTGGAGGAGGTTATAGAGAGAGGGAAGGACGAGGCCATGGAGGGATTGGAAAAGAAGGATGGAGAATTTTTAAATCAAAGCGTTGCTTGACCGGGAGCCAATGGAGGTCAGCGAGCATAGGGGGTGATTGGTGAACAGGAATTGGTGCGAGTTAGGGCACCAGAGTTTTCCATGACCTCTAGTTTGCAGAGGATAGAACGTGGGAGAGGAGGTCCCCACTGCAGCGGGATATCACCCAACGCCACCCACCCAGCGACTTACCAGAATCGCAGTCCACCAGGGGGTCCCCAACATGATGGGGTAAGTTAATTGCCACCTGGATATTAATACGATAATCAATCCCAAGACGGCGTTGGTGATTCCCGATATGGTTTGTCCAAACTGTGGGAATAGGAGGGAAAGGTTGCTGTTAACGAAGATCGCCCGTCTCCGCCCCTGTCTGAGCTCATCCACAGCTGAAAACCGCATCCGTGCCCTTTGTCAACTCCGGACTCCGACTATTCCAACCCTCTCCTGGCTGGCCTCCCATCTCCCACCCTCCGCAAATCCAGCTCATCCAAAACTCAGCTAACCCCGTATCCTAACTCGCACCAAGTCCCGTTCACCCATCAACCCCCCCGCCATCCCGTGCTCGCTGACCTACATTGGTTCCAGGTCTGGCAACGCATCCATTTTCAAATTCTCAACCTTGTGTTCAAATCCGTCGCTGGCTATCCACCCACCCTCCCCCCTCGCCCCGTCCCCCTCCCCTCTATCTCTGTAACCTCCTCCAGCCCTACAACCCTCCTTATCTCTGTAACCTCCTCCAGCCCCAACAACCCTCCCTATCTCTGTAACCTCCTCCAGCCCTACAATCCTCCCTATCTCTGCAACCTCCTCCAGCCCAACAACCCTCCCTATCACTGTAACCTTCTCCAGCCCCTACAACCCTCCCTATCTCTGTAACCTCCTCAAGCACTACAACCCTCCCTATCTCTGTAAGCTCCTCCAGTCCCTACAACCCTCCCTATCTCTGTAAACTCCTCCTGCCCTACAACCCTCCCTATCTCTGTAACCTCCTCCAACCCTACAATCCTCCCCATCTCTGTAATCTCCTCCAGTCCCTACAACCCTCCCTATCTCTGTAACCTCCTCCAGCCCCTACAACACTCCCTATCTCTGTAACCTCCTCCAGCCCTACAACCCTCCGTATCTCTGTAACCTCCTCCAGCCCCTACAACCCTCCCTATCTCTGTAACCTCCTCCAGCCCCTACAACCCTCCCTATCTCTGTAACCTCCTCCAGCCCTACAATCCACCCCATCTCTGTAACCTCCTCCAGCCCCTACATCCCTCCCTATCTCTGTAAACTCCTCCAGCCCTACAACCCTCCCTATCTCTGTAACCTCCTCCAGCCCTACAACCCTCCCTATCTCTGTAACCTCCTCCAGCCCTACAACCCTCCCTCTCTCTGTAACCTCCTCCAGCCCCTACAACCCTCCCTATCTCTGTAACCTCCTCCAGCCCTACAACCCTCCCTATCTCTGTAACCTCCTCCAGCCCCTACAACCCTCCCTATCTCTGTAACCTCCTCCAGCCCTACAACCCTCCCTATCTCTGTAACCTCCTCCAGCCCTACAATCCTCCCCATCTCTGTAACCTCCTCCAGCCCCTACAACTCTCCCTATCTCTGTAACCTCCTCCAGCCCTACAACCCTCCCTATCTCTGTTACCTCCTCCAGCCCTACAATCCTCCCCATCTCTGTAACCTCCTCCAGCCCCTACAACTCTCCCTATCACTGTAAGCTCCTCCAGCCCCTACAACCCTCCCTAACTCTGTAAACTCCTCCAGCCCGACAACCCTCCCTCTCTCTGTAACCTCCTCCAGGCCTACAATCCTCCCCATCTCTGTAACCTCCTCCAGCCCCTACAACCCTCCCTATCTCTGTAAACTCCTCCAGCCCTACAACCCTCCCTATCTCTGTAACCTCCTCCAGCCCTACAACCCTCCCTATCTCTGTAACCTCCTCCAGCCCCTACAACCCTCCCTATCTCTGTAACCTCCACCAGCCCCTACGACCCTCCCTATCTCTATAACCTCCTCCAGCCCTACAACGCCCCCATCTCTGTAACCTCCTCCAGCCCTACAACCCTCCCTATCTCTGTAACCTCCTCCAGCCCCTACAACTCTCCCTATCTCTGTAACCTCCTCCAGCCCTACAACCCTCCCTATCTCTGTAACCTCCTCCAGCCCTACAATCCTCCCCATCTCTGTAACCTCCTCCAGCCCCTACAACTCTCCCTATCTCTGTAAGCTCCTGCAGCCCCTACAACCCTCCCTAACTCTGTAAACTCCACAGCCCTACAACCCTCCCTATCTCTGTAACCTCCTCCAGCCCTACAATCCTCCCCATCTCTGTAACCTCCTCCAGCCCCTACAACCCTCCCTATCTCTGTAACCTCCTCCAGCCCTACAACCCTCCCTATCTCTGTAACCTCCTCCAGCCCCTACAACCCTCCCTATCTCTGTAACCTCCTCCAGCCCCTACAACCCTCCCTATCTCTGTAACCTCCTCCAGCCCTACAATCCTCCCCATCTCTGTAACCTCCTCCAGCCCCTACAACCCTCCCTATCTCTGTAAACTCCTCCAGCCCTACAACCCTCCCTATCTCTGTAACCTCCTCCAGCCCTACAACCCTCCCTATCTCTGTAACCTCCTCCAGCCCCTACAACCCTCCCTATCTCTGTAACCTCCACCAGCCCCTACAACCCTCCCTATCTCTATAACCTCATCCAGCCCTACAACCCTCCCTATCTCTGTAACCTCCTCCAGCCCTACAACCCTCCCTATCGCTGTAACCTCCTCCAGCCTCTACAACCCTCCCTATCTCTGTAACCTCCTCCAGCCCTACAACCCTCCCTATCTCTGTAACCTCCTCCAGCCATACAACCCTCCCTATCTCTGTAACCTCCTCCAGCCCCTACAACCCTCCCTATCTCTGTAACCTCCTCCAGCCCCTACAACCCTCCCTATCTCTGTAACCTCCTCCAGCCCTACAATCCTCCCCATCTCTGTAACCTCCTCCAGCCCCTACAACCCTCCCTATCTCTGTAACCTCCTCCAGCCCCTACAACCCTCCCTATCTCTGTAACCTCCTCCAGCCCTACAACCCTCCCTATCTCTGTACCCTCCTCCAGCCCCTACCACCCTCCCTATATCTGTAATCTCCTCCAGCCCCTACAACCCTCCCTATCTCTGTCACCTCCTCCAGCCCTACAACCCTCCCTATCTCTGTAACCTCCTCCAGCCCCTACAACCCTCCCTATCTCTGTAACCTCCTCCTGCCCTGCAACCCTCCCTATCTCTGTAACCCCCTCCAGCCCCTACAACCCTCCCTATCTCTGTAACCTCCTCCACCCTTAAAACTCCCCTTAACTTTCTCTGCTCTAAGGAGAATAATCCCAGCTTCTCCCGTCTCTCCACGTAACTGAAGTCCCTCATCCCCGGTACCATTCTGGTCAATCTCCTCTGCACCCTCACCAAGGCTTTGACATCCTACCTAAAGTGCGGTGCCCAAGACACAATACTCCATCTCGGGGCCCAACCCCGGGATTACCAATAATGTCCCAGCTCTTCTGAAAGAAGACGCCAAACCTACCCCGAGGTTCTTGAGTCTTCTCCTCAGCATGTCCTCCTCCTCCGTTAGTTCGGTATCCGAGGTCGGTGTCATGTATGTTCCTGGAGGTAGCTGGGCACAGGGGAAATAATCCGGCAAGCCAGGAATCTGGGAGATAGGTTGGGTGACGGGTATCCTGAAGGCCTCATCATTCTTTCTCATGGCTGCCATCATGGCAATCGCCTAAAAACACAAAACACGTGAAATCAGACCGTCCTTTAGCTACTGAGGGAGCACTGCACTGTTGGAGGGGCAGTACTGAGGGAGCACTGCACTGCCTGGGGGCAATACTAAGGGAGCGCTGCACTGTCAGAGGGGCAGTACTGAGGGAGCACTCCACTGCCTGGGGGCAGTACTGAGGGAGTGCAGCACTGTCGGATGGGCAGTACTGAGGGAGCGCTGCACTGTCGGAGGGGCAGTACTGAGGGAGCACCGCACTGTCGGATGGGCAGTACAGAGGGAGCGCTGCACTGTCGGAGGGGCAGTACTGAGGGAGCGCTGCACTGTAGGAAGGGCAGTACTGAGGGAGCGCTGCACTGTCGGAGGGGCAGTACTGAGGGAGCGCTGCACTGTCAGAGGGGCAGTACTGAGGGAGCACTGCAATGTCGGAGGGGCAGTACTGAGGGAGCACCGCACTGTCGGATGGGCAGTACTGAGGGAGCACTGCACTGTCGGAGAGGCAGTACTGAGGGAGTGCTGCACTGTTGGAGGCACAGTACTGAGGGAGTGCTGCACTGTCAGAGGGGCAGTACTGATGGAGCGCTGCACTGTCGGAACGGCAGCACTGAGGGAGCACTGCACTGTCGGAGAGGCAGTACTGAGGGAGTGCTGCACTGTTGGAGGCACAGTACTGAGGGAGTGCTGCACTGTCAGAGGGGCAGTACTGATGGAGCGCTGCACTGTTGGAGCGGCAGTACTGAGGGAGCCCTTCACTGTCGGAGGGGCAGTGCTGAGGGAGCGCTGCACTGTCGGAGGGGCAGTACTGAGGGAGCGCAGCACTGTCAGAGGGACAGTACTGAGGGAGCGCTGCACTGTCGGAGAGGCAGTACTGAGGGAGCCCTTCACTGTCGGAGGGGATGTACTGAGGGAGCGCTGCACTGTCGGAGGGGCAGTACTGAGGGAGCGCCGCACTGTCGGAGGGGCAGGACTGAGGGAGCGCTGCACTGTTGGAGGCACAGTACTGAGGGAGTGCTGCACTGTCGGATGGTCAGTACTGAGGGAGCGCTGCACTGTCGGCAGGGCAGTACTGACGGAGCACTGCACTGTCGGAGAGGCAGTACTGAGGGAGTGCTGCACTGTTGGAGGCACAGTACTGAGGGAGTGCTGCACTGTCAGAGGGGCAGTACTGATGGAGCGCTGCACTGTCGGAACGGCAGTACTGAGGGAGTGCTGCACTGTTGGAGAGGCAGTACTAAGGGAGCCCTTCACTGTCGGAGGGGATGTACTGAGGGAGCGCTGCACTGTCGGAGGGGCAGTACTGAGGGAACGCCGCACTGTCGGAGGGGCAGTACTGAGGGAGCGCCGCACTGTCGGAGGGGCAGGACTGAGGGAGCGCTGCACTGTTGGAGGCACAGTACTGAGGGAGCGCTGCACTGTCGGAGGGGCAGTACTGAGGGAGTGCTGCACTGTCAGAGGGGCAGTACTGAGGGAGTGCTGCACTGTCGGATGGTCAGTACTGAGGGAGCGCTGCACTGTCAGCAGGGCAGTACTGACGGAGCACTGCACTGTCGGAGGGGCAGTACTGAGGTAGCACTGCACTGCCTGGGGGCAAAACTGAGGGAACGCTGCACTGTCAGAGGGACAGTACTGAGGGAGTGCAACACTGTCAGAGGGGCAGTACTGAGGGAGCACTGCACTGTTGGAGGAGCAGTACTGAGGGAGCACCGCACTGTCGGATGGGCAGTACTGAGGGAGCACAGCACTGTTGGAGGGGCAGTGCTGAGGGAGTGCAGCACTGTCGGATGGGCAGCACTGAGGGAGCACAGCACTGTTGGAGGCAGAGTACTGAGGGAGTGCTGCACTGTCACAGGGGCATTACTGAGGGAGCGCTGCACTGTCGGACCGGCAGTACTGAGGGAGTGCTGCACTGTTGGAGCGGCAGTACTGAGGGAGTGCTGCACTGTTGGAGCAGCAGTACTGAGGGAGTGCTGCACTGTCGGAGGGTCAGTACTGAGGGAGCGCTGTACTATTGGAGGGCTGGGACTGAGAGAGTGTTTCACTGTTCGAAGGGCAGTACTGAGGGAGCGCTGCACTGTCAGAGGGGCAGTACTGAGGGAACGATGCACTGTCAGAACGGCCGTACTGAGGGAGTGCTGCACTGTCGGAGGGGCAGTACTGAGGGAGCGCTGCACTGTCGGAGGGGCAGTACTGAGGGAATACTGCAGTGTCGGATGGTCAGTACTGAGGGAGCGCTGCTCTGTCGGCAGGGCAGTACCGAGGGAACACTGCACTGTCGGAGGGGCTGTACTGAGGGAGTGCAGCACTGTCGGATGGGCAGTACTGAGGGAGCACCACACTGTCGGATGGGCAGGACTGAGGGAGCGCTGCACTGTCGGAGGGACAGTACTGAGGGAGCGCTGCAGTGTTGGAGTGGCAGTACTGAGGGAGCGCTTCACTGTCAGATGGGCAGTACTGAGGGAGCGCTGCACTGTCGGATGGGCATTACTGAGAGAGTGCTGGACTGTCGGAGGGGCAGAACAGAGGGAGCCCTGCCAGGGGCTCGAGGAGGTCACAGAGATAGGGAGGGTTGTAGGGCTGGAGGAGGTTACAGAGAATGGGAGGGTTGTACGGCTGGAGCAGGCTACAGAGATAGAGAGGGTTGTAGGGGCTGCAGGAGGTTACAGAGATAGGGATGGTTGTAGGGCTGGAGGAGGTTACAGAAAGAAGGAGAGTTGTAGGGGCCGGAGGAGATTACAGAGATAGGGAGGGCTTTAGCGGCTGGAGGAAGTTACACAGATCGGGAGGGTTGTTGGGGCTGGTGGAGGTTACAGAGATCGGGAGGGTTGTAGGGGCTGGAGGAGGTTACAGAGATAGCGAGCATTGTAGGGCTGGAGGAGGTTACAGAGATAGGGAGGGTTTTAGGGGCTGGAGGAGATTTCAGAGATAGGGAGGGTTGTAGGGCTGGAGGAGGTTACAGAGATAGGGAGGGTTGTAGGGCTGGAGGAGGTTACAGAGATAGGGAGGGTTGTAGGGCTGGAGGAGGTTACAGAAATAAGGAGGGTTGTAGGGGCCGGAGGAGGTTACAGAAATAGGGAGAGTTGTAGGGCTGGAGGTGGTTACAGATATAAAGAGGGTTGTAGGGGCTGAAGAAGGTTACAGAGATAGAGAGGGTTGTAGGTGCTGGAGGAGGTTACAGAGATGGGGAGGGTTGTGGGAGTGGTGGAGGTTACAGAGATTGGGAGGGTTGTAGAGGCTGGTGGAGGTTACAGAGATAGGGAGGGTTGTAGGGCTGGAGGATGTTACAGAAATAATGAGGGTTGTTGGGGCCAGAGGAGGTTACAGAGATAGGGAGAGTTGTAGCGGCTGGAGGAAGTTACAGAGATAGGGAGGGTTGTAGGGCCTGGAGGAGCTTACAGAGATAGGGAGGGTTGTAGAGGCTGGAGGAGGTTACAGAGATAGGGAGGGTTGTAGGGGCTGGAGGAGGTTGCAGAGATAGGGAGGGTTGTAGGGGCTGGGGAGGTTACAGAAATAGGGAGGGCTTTAGCGGCTGGAGGAGTTTACAGAGATCGGGAGGGTTGTAGGGGCTGGAGGAGGTTACAGAGATAGGGAGTGTTGTAGGGGTGGAGGAGGTTACAGGGATAGGGAGGGCTGTAGGGGCTGGAGGAGGTTACAGAGATAGGGAAGGTTGTAGGGGCTGGAGGAGGTTACAGAGATAGGGAGGGTGGTAGGGGCTGGAGGAGGTTACAGAGATAGTGAGGTTTGTAGGGCTGGAGATGGTTACAGATATAAAGAGGGTTGTAGGGGCTGAAAAAGGTAATAGAGTTAGTGAGGGTTGTAGGTCTGGAGGAGCTTACAGAGATAGGGAGGGTTGTAGGGGCTGGAGGAGGTTACAGAGATAGGGAGGGTTGTAGAGGCTGGAGGAGGTTACAGAGATAGGGAGGGTTGTAGGTGTTAGATCCGTGGTTCAGTGGATAAATAATTACACGGATGCTGTACAGAAACAAATAACAGGTCTTTACTGGAGGAGGGTAATCTCTAGACTGGGATACAGAGGCATGCGCACAGCTTATATACCTGTGTGGTCACTGCCGGTACTACAGTATACAGGAGCTGTAAAAAGTAGTCCTGACTTAAAGCACATACACTACAATTCCTCCCTTTTTAGATTAATAATACCCCCTTAATATTCAAATAACAATTACATTTTTACATGTACATTCAATAACAAAAGTCCATTTATAGATTCAGTCTTTGGGGCGGCTTCCTGACTCTTTCGGGATAGCGCCTTTCCGGAGGTTCTTGTTCTTGGTGCAGAGGCGATTCTGACCCCCTTTCATCGGGTAGTTCATCGGGTTCCACTGCTACTGGGTCTGAAGTAGATACTACCGGTATGTCGGGTTCATCCCCAGGTACTCGAGACATGGGGTTGACGCATTCCTGTGATGCTAAGATCTGATCGACGTGGCGTCTCACAATGTTCTCCCCGACATCCACTGTGTACATTAATGGCCCCTGCCTTGTACATATCGTTGCGGGTTGCCACTTCTCTGTTCGATAGTCCCGGGCCAAGACTGGTAGCCCTACATTGAAGCTCCTTGTCAGCTTCTCGTTGATGTGCTGGAATTGTTTGTCCTCAACATTTCTTCGCACATTTGGTCTGAGCAAGTCCAGACGAGATCTCAACCTTCGGTTAAAGAACATCATGGCCGGGGTCTGGTTGGTAACTGCATGTGTCGTGTTTCGGTAGGCTAATAAGAAATTGTCCATCTTATGCTGTAGTGGAATTTCCTCGTCGCACATGGCCTTTATCGCCTTAAAGGTTTGTACGAACCTCTCAGCCAATCCATTGGTGGCTGGATGATACGGGGCGGATGTGTAATGCCTTACCCCATTCCTTTTCATGAATTTTTGGAACTCGTCGGACACAAACTGTGGTGCATTATCAGAGCAGATCTGCTCTGGCAACCCGTTTCTGGCAAATATGGTCCGTAGGACTGCAATCGTTTTCTCTGTAGTGGTTGAAGACATCTTTATCACCTCAGGCCACTTTGAATGAGCATCCACTGCTATTAAGAACATTGAGTCCATGAATGGACCAACGAAATCAATGTGCACCCGTTGCCATGGAGAGGAGGGCCACTCCCATGGGTGTAGAGGGGCATGTGGTGGTGCATTTTGGACCTTCTGGCATCCTAAGCAGCTCTTAGTTAGGTCTTCGATTTGTTGATCGATTCCCGGCCACCACACAAGCCCTAGCAAGGCTTTTCATTTTCACTCCCCCCAGATGACCTTCATGTAGCTCATTTAGCACTCTCTCCCTTAACTTGGGTGGAATCACCACTCTGGATCCACACATCACTGTCCCCTGGCATACTGACAGCTGTTCTCTTCTGGATGAGAATGCTGGCAACAGTGAGTCGCCATGTGCTGGCCATCCCCTCACCGTCAATTCATATACCCGTGACAGCGTCGGATCATTGCGGGTCTCCTTCTCTATATCTGCGTTTGTTACTGGCAATCGTTCAATTATCGACGAATAAAATATCTCGATAGGGTCCACTGCTGGTGCTTCCTCCACAGTAGGCAGTGGCAGGCGCGATAGCCCATCAGCGTTCCCATGCTGTCTCGTGCCTTTATATTCTATTTCATATTGATTAGCCCCTAGAAACAGGGACCATCTTTGTAACCGCTGTGCAGTCATTACTGGCACGCCCTTCTTAGGATTAAAGATGGAGACAAGTGGTTGGTGGTCAGTCAGCAAGGTGAACTTCTGTCCATGCAGATAGTGGTTGAATTTTTTTACTCCCCATACTAGGCTGAGGGCCTCCCTGTCAATCTGGGCGTAGTTGCGCTCGGCTGAGGTTAGTGACCGAGACGCAAATGCTACTGGCCTCTCCAACCCGTCTGGGAATTTGTGCGACAGCACCGCTCCAATGCCGTAGGGTGATGCATCACATGCCAAGTGAATTGGTAGTGCTGGGTTGAAATGGGCCAACACCTCTTTTGATGTGATCAATTCTTTACACTTCTGGAAAGCTCGTCTATGTTCGTCATCCCACTTCCATGGTACCCCTGTTTGCAGTAGGGTGTTCAGCGGGTGTAATACCGTAGACAAATTTGGTAAGAACTTGTGGTAATAGTTTACCAGCCCGAGGAACGACCTCAGTTGTGACACATTTTCCGGTGCTGGAGCCTTGACTACTGCCTCAATCTTGTCAGGGGACTTATGTAACCCCTCTCCTTCGATGACGTGGCCGCAATACGAGATCTGTTTCTGGAAAAACTCGCACTTGTGGCGATTAGCTCGTCGCCCATATTCCTTTAATCTGGCGAGCACCTTCTCCAAGTTAGCGAGGTGATCACTGTCATTTTCGCCCGTGACCAAGATGTCGTCCAAATAACACTGGGTCCCTGGAATCCCTTGCAGGACCTGATCCATCGCCCTTTGCCAGATAGCCGGAGCCGAGGCTACTCCAAACACCAGCCGGTTGTATTGATAGAGACCTTTATCGGTGTTGATCGTAAGGTAATGTTTCGAAGCTTCTTCTACCTCCATTTGCAAGTACGCCTGGGCTAGATCAATTTTGGTGAAGCGTTTACCACCAGATAGCGAGGCGAAAATATCCTCAATTCGTGGAAGCGGATATTGCACCGTGTGAAGGACTGGGTTCACTGTCACCTTAAAATCCCCACAGATGCGGACCTTCTTTGGTTCCCCAGGCGTATTACTCAACGACCTCTTCATTACAGGAACGATGGGTGTAGCCCACTCGCTCCAGTCCACTTTGGACAGTACTCCTGAACGTTCCAACCCTTCCAGCTCTGCTTCAACCGCTGGTCTGATCGCATAAGGCACTGGTCTGGCCTTCAGAAACTTTGGGCTTGCATTATCCTCTATTTTAATTGTTGCTGTTATTCCTTTTAGTGTTCCTAGTCCCTCCTGGAACACTTCCATTGCGTCAGTTAGCATTTTGGACAGTCGTCCAGGTGTGACGTCGTCATCCTTTTTGGCCTCCACCTTCAGTGCCTGTATGGAATGCCAATCTAAATGTATCTTCCGGATCCATTCACGTCCTAGCAGTGGTGGTCCTCCATTTGGCAATACATATATATCCATTTTAGGTATTTCCTGACCTTTATATGTCACTTTCACCCTTATTTTTCCTTTGGGGTAGACTTTTTGCCCCGTATACGTCTTCAAGACAATCTCTGTAGCTTTCAAGGGTATGTGTAAAAATAGCCGCTTGTAGTCTCTTTGATTTATGACTGTTAGAGCTGACCCTGTGTCCAATTCCATTTCCACTAGGACTCCGTCTATCTTGAGTGTAACCCAGATAGTCTGGTGATCCTCCATTTTGGTTACATTATGTAGTTTCAGACAACCCAGCTCCTTGCTTCCGGTGTCTGTGTCACTTTTCTATTCGTCTGAACCACTGTCCATCACCTGGTGTACCTTTTTGTATTTCTCCTGTGGAGATTTCTTACTGTTGGTTTTCTTCCCAGACCTGCAGACTCTTGCTATGTGTCCTGCTTTCCCACACTGTCTGCACACTTGGTCCTTGAACCAACAATCTTTCTGGTCATGTGTTGTTCTGCCGCAGCGATAGCACTTCCCTGTTCCATAGGTCATTTCGTTGGTGCCGTATTCTTGCGGTCTCCGTTGTATCTCTGCAGCGCCCCTTGCGGCTGCTTCGTGTGATACTGCCAGACTGAAAGCTTTGTCCAGCGTAAGGTCCTTTTCTGATAGAAGCCTTTTCTGGGTTCCTTCACTTTGTAGCCCACACACAAACTTGTCCCTTAGCGTGTCTGCTAGTCCCGCTCCAAACTGGCAGTATTTCGATAGCTTGCGCAGTTCCGTTAGGTACTCAGCATTGCTTTCGTCTTTGTGTTGGTTCCTTTTATGGAACTTAAATCGTTCTGCTATCAGCAGCGGTGTGGGGTTTAAGTGGTCCTGTAGGATTTCTACTATGCTTTCAAAATTCTTGTTTACTGGCTTCTCTGGGGTTATTAGATTTCGCAGTAACCCATAAGTTTTTGCACCCATGGAATTTACCAGAACCAGTGCTTTATTAGCATCTGGCACTTCATTCGCCCTGCAGTACACCTCAATACGTTCCACATATGTCGCCCAATCTTCGACTTCATTGTCGAACGTAGAGATACTGCCACTCTTCGGCATCCTTGGTTGTGCGTTAATTATCACCAATGGCGCCTCCCGCGCTTCCCCTTCTTCTCCGCTGGCACAAAATGGTGTCTCCTGCGCTTTCCTTCCTTCCCGCGCTCGCCCGTCTTCTCCGCAGCGGCTTCGCAAAATGGCGTCTCCCGCGCTCTTCCTTCTTCTCCGCGGCTCAATGGCGCCTCCTGCGCTCTCCCTGCTTCTCTGCGGCTCAATGGCGTCTCCTGCGCTTTCCTTCCTTCCCGCGCTCGCCCGTCTTCTCCGCAGCGGCTTCGCAAAATGGCGTCTCCCGCGCTCTTCCTTCTTCTCCGCGGCTCAATGGCACCTCCCGCGCTCTCCCTGCTTCTCCGCGGCTCAATGGCGTCTCCCGCGCTCTCCCTGCTTCTCCGCGGCTCAATGGCGTCTCCCGCGCTCTCCCTGCTTCTCCGCGGCTCAATGGCGTCTCCCCTTGCTTCGCCCCGCGGACCCTGATCAGCCTGTGATCCCTGGCTGTGCTCTGCGCGTTCTTCTCTTGATATTTGTCGATACCGCTCAGTCTAGAACCCGGCTGTTTCTTACCCTCTCTCTCTCCGGTTTGCAGTATTTTTCCTCGACGCCGCTCGGTGATCAAACCCCGGCTGAGCCCTGCTCTCTTCACCCTCTGTCTTACCCCGTCGACGCTGCCCGGCTATCTCTCTCTGCCGTCGGTCGGCTCCAGCCGCCGCTGCTCGGGAAGGGTCTGCTCTGGACCTGTCGTCGGTCTCTTACTGCTCGTTGTGGCTGGGGAACCAAGCCCGGCTCTCCACAGCCTCCCCAGCGAAGTTGGATCTCTGCCTGACTGCTGGGCGGTTGCTCGCGGTCGACGCCCATGTTCCTGGACTCGACTATTTTTTTTTATGTTGCAGGTAGATTCGCATCAACACTCGTCGCCACTGTTAGATCCGTGGTTCAGTGGATAAATAATTACACGGATGCTGTACATAAACAAATAACAGGACTCTACTGGAGGAGGGTAATCTCTAGACTGGGGTACAGAGGCATGCGCACAGCTTATATACCAGTGTGGTCACTGCCGGTACTACAGTATACAGGAGCTGTAAAAAGTAGTTCTGACTTAAAGCACATACACTACAGTAGGGGCTGGAGGAGGTTACAGGGAGAGGGAGGGCTTTAGCGGCTGGAGGAGATTACAGAGATCGGGAGGGTGGTAGGGCTGGAGGAGTTTACAGAGATAGGGAGGGTTGTAGGGCTGGAGGAGGTTACAGAGATAGGGAGGGTTGTAGGGCTGGAGGAGGTTACAGAGATAGGGAGGGTTGTAGGGGCTGGAGGAGGTTACAGAGATAGGGAGGGTTGTATGGCTGGAGGAGGTGAGAGAGATAGGGAGGGTTGTAGGGGCTGGAGGAGGTTAGAGAGATAGGGAGGGTTGTAGGGGCTGGAGGAGGTTACAGAGATAGGGAGAGTTGTAGGGCTGGAGGAGGTTACAGAGATAGGGAGGGTTGTAGAGGCTGGAGGAGGTTACAGAGATAGGGAGGGTTGTAGGGCTGGAGGAGGTTACAGAGATAGGGAGGGTTGTAGAGGCTGGAGGAGGTTACAGAGGTAGGGAGGGTTGTAGGGGCTGGAGGAGGTTACAGAGATAGGGAGAGTTGTAGGGCTGGAGGAGGTTACAGAGATAGGGAGGGTTTTAGAGGCTGGAGGAGGTTACAGAGATAGGGAGGGTTGTAAGGGCTGGAGGAGGTTACAGAGATAGGGAGGGCTGTATGGCTGGAGGAGGTTAGAGAGATAGGGAGGGTTGTAGGGGCTGGAGGAGGTTGCAGAGGTAGGCAGGGTTGTAAGGGCTGGAGGAGGTTACAGAGATAGGGAGGGTTTTAGAGGCTGGAGGAGGTTACAGAGATAGGGAGGGTTGTAGGGGCTGGAGGAGGTTACAGAGATAGGGAGGGTTGTAAGGGCTGGAGGAGGTTACAGAGATAGGGAGGGTTGTATGGCTGGAGGAGGTTAGAGAGATAGGGAGGGTTGTAGGGGCTGGAGGAGGTTAGAGAGATAGGGAGGGTTGTAGGGGCTGGAGGTGGTTACAGAGATAGGGAGAGTTGTAGGGCTGGAGGAGGTTACAGAGATAGGGAGGGTTGTAGAGGCTGGAGGAGGTTACAGAGGTAGGGAGGGTTGTAGGGGCTGGAGGAGGTTAAAGAGAAAGGGAGGGTTGTAGGGCTGGAGGAGGTTACAGAGATAGGGAGGGTTGTAGGGCTGGAGGAGGTTACAGAGGTAGGGAGGGTTGTAGGGGCTGGAGGAGGTTACAGAGATAGGGAGAGTTGTAGGGCTGGAGGAGGTTACAGAGATAGGGAGGGTTTTAGAGGCTGGAGGAGGTTACAGAGATAGGGAGGGTTGTTGGGGCTGGAGGAGGTTACAGAGATAGGGAGGGTTGTAAGGGCTGGAGGAGGTTACAGAGATAGGGAGGGCTGTATGGCTGGAGGAGGTTAGAGAGATAGGGAGGTTTGTAGGGGCTGGAGGAGGTTAGAGAGATAGGGAGGGTTGTAGGGGCTGGAGGAGGTTACAGAGATAGGGAGAGTTGTAGGGCTGGAGGAGGTTACAGAGATAGGGAGGGTTGTAGAGGCTGGAGGAGGTTACAGAGATAGGGAGGGTTGTAGGGCTGGAGGAGGTTACAGAGATAGGGAGGGTTGTAGAGGCTGGAGGAGGTTACAGAGGTAGTGAGGGTTGTAGGGGCTGGAGGAGGTTACAGAGATAGGGAGAGTTGTAGGGCTGGAGGAGGTTACAGAGATAGGGAGGGTTGTCGAGGCTGGAGGAGGTTACAGAGATAGGGAGGGTTGTAAGGGCTGGAGGAGGTTACAGAGATAGGGAGGGTTTTAGAGGCTGGAGGAGGTTACAGAGATAGGGAGGGTTGTAGGGGCTGGAGGAGGTTACAGAGATAGGGAGGGTTGTAAGGGCTGGAGGAGTTTACAGAGATAGGGAGGGTTGTATGGCTGGAGGAGGTTAGAGAGATAGGGAGGGTTGTAGGGGCTGGAGGAGGTTAGAGAGATAGGGAGGGTTGTAGGAGCTGGAGGAGATTACAGAGATAGGGAGGGTTGTAGAGCTGGAGGAGGTTACAGAGATAGGGAGGGTTGTAGGGGCTGGAGGAGCTTACAGAGATAGGGATTTTTGTAGGGCTGGAGGAGGTTCCAGAGATAGGGAGGGTTGTAGGGCTGGTGGAGGTTACAGAGATAGGAAGGGTTGTAGGGGCTGGAGGAGGTTACAGAGATAGAGAGGGTTGAAGGGGCTGGAGGAGGTTACAGAGATAGGGAGGGTTGTAGGGACTGGAGGAGGTTACAGAGGTAGGGAGGGTTGTAGGGGCTGGAGGAGGTTACGGAGATAGGGAGGGTTGTAGGGGCTGGAGGAGGTTACGGAGATAGGGAACGTTGTAGGGGCTGGAGGAGGTTACAGAGATAGGGAGGGTTGTAGGGGCTGGAGGAGGTTACAGAGATAGGGAGGGTTGTAGGGCTGGAGGAGGTTACAGAGATAGGGAGGGTTGTAGGGGCTGGAGGAGGTTACAGAGATAGGGAGGGTTGTAGGGGCTGGAGGAGGTTACAGAAATAGGGAGGGTTGTAGGGGCTGGAGGAGGTTACAGAGATAGGGAGGGTTGTAGGGCTGGAGGAGGTTACAGAGATAGGGAGGGTTGTAGGGCTGGAGGAGGTTACAGAGATAGGGAGGGTTGTAGGGGCTGGAGGAGGTTACAGAGATAGGGAGGGTTGTAGGGGCTGGAGGAGGTTACAGAGATAGGGAGGGTTGTAGGGGCTGGAGGAGGTTACAGAGATAGGGAGGGTTGTAGGGCTGGAGGAGGTTACAGAGATAGGGAGGGTTGTAGGGCTGGAGGAGGTTACAGAGATAGGGAGGGTTGTAGGGGCTGGAGGAGGTTACAGAGATAGGGAGGGTTGTAGGGCTGGAGGAGGTTACAGAGATAGGGAGGGTTGTAGTGGCTGGAGGAGGTTACAGAGATAGGGAGGGCTTTAGCGGCTGGAGGGGATTAAAGAGATCGGGAAGGTTGTAGGGTCTGGAGGAGGTTGCAATGATAGGGATGTTGTAGGGGTGGAGGATGTTACAGAGATAGGGAGGCTTGTAGGGGTTGGAGGTGGTTACAGAGATAGGGAGGGTTGTAGGGGCTGGTGGAGGTTACAGAAATAGGGAGGGTTGTGGGTCTGGAGGAGGTTACAGAGATTGGGAGGGTTGTAGGGGATGGAGGATGTTACAGAGATAGGGAGGGTTGTGGGTCTGGCGGAGGTTACAGAGATAGGGAGGGTTGTAGGGCTGGAGGAGGTTACAGAGATAAGGAGGGTTGTAGGGCTGGAGGAGGTTACAGAGATAGGGAGGGTTGTAGGGGCTGGAGGAGGTTACAGGGATAGGGAGAGTTGTAGGGCTGGAGGAGGTTACAGAGATAGGGAGGGTTGTAGAGGCTGGAGGAGGTTACAGAGGTAGGGAGGGTTGTAAGGGCTGGAGGAGGTTACAGAGATAGGGAGGGTTTTAGAGGCTGGAGGAGTTTACAGAGATAGGGAGGGTTGTAGGGGCTGGAGGAGGTTACAGAGATAGGGAGGGTTGTAAGGGCTGGAGGAGGTTACAGAGATAGGGAGGGTTGTATGGCTGGAGGAGGTTAGAGAGATAGGGAGGGTTGTAGGGGCTGGAGGAGGTTAGAGAGATAGGGCGGGTTGTAGGGGCTGGAGGAGGTTACAGAGGTAGGGAGGGTTGTAGGGGCTGGAGGAGGTTAAAGAGAAAGGGAGGGTTGTAGGGCTGGAGGAGGTTACAGAGATAGGGAGGGTTGTAGGGCTGGAGGAGGTTACAGAGATAGGGAGGGTTGTAGAGGCTGGAGGAGGTTACAGAGGTAGTGAGGGTTGTAGGGGCTGGAGGAGGTTACAGAGATAGGGAGAGTTGTAGGGCTGGAGGAGGTTACAGAGATAGGGAGGGTTGTCGAGGCTGGAGGAGGTTACAGAGATAGGGAGGGTTGTAAGGGCTGGAGGAGGTTACAGAGATAGGGAGGGTTTTAGAGGCTGGAGGAGGTTACAGAGATAGGGAGGGTTGTAGGGGCTGGAGGAGGTTACAGAGATAAGGAGGGTTGTAAGGGCTGGAGGAGTTTACAGAGATAGGGAGGGTTGTATGGCTGGAGGAGGTTAGAGAGATAGGGAGGGTTGTAGGGGCTGGAGGAGGTTAGAGAGATAGGGAGGGTTGTAGGGGCTGGAGGAGGTTACAGAGATAGGGAGAGTTGTAGGGCTGGAGGAGTTTACAGAGATAGGGAGGGTTGTAGAGGCTGGTGGAGGTTACAGAGGTAGGGAGGGTTGTAGGGGCTGGAGGAGGTTAAAGAGAAAGGGAGGGTTGAAGGGCTGGAGGAGGTTACAGAGATAGGGAGGGTTGTAGGGCTGGAGGAGGTTACAGAGATAGGGAGGGTTGTAGGGGCTGGAGGAGGTTACAGAGATAGGGAGGGTTGTAGGGGCTGGAGGAGGTTACAGAGATAGGGAGGGTTGTAGGAGCTGGAGGAGATTACAGAGATATGGAGGGTTGTAGAGCTGGAGGAGGTTACAGAGATAGGGAGGGTTGTAGGGGCTGGAGGAGCTTACAGAGATACGGATTGTTGTAGGGCTGGAGGAGGTTACAGAGATAGGGAGGGTTGTAGGGCTGGAGGAGGTTACAGAGATAGGATGGGTTGTAGGGGCTGGAGGAGGTTACAGAGATAGGGAGGGTTGAAGGTGCTGGAGGAGGTTACAGAGATAGGGAGGGTTGTAGGGACTGGAGGAGGTTACAGAGATAGGGAGGATTGTAGGGGCTGGAGGAGGTTACGGAGATAGGGAGGGTTGTAGGGGCTGGAGGAGGTTACGGAGATAGGGAGCGTTGTAGAGGCTGGAGGAGGTTACAGAGATAGGGAGGGTTGTAGGGGCTGGAGGAGGTTACAGAGATATGGAGGGTTGTAGGGCTGGAGGAGGTTACAGAGATAAGGAGGCTTGTACGGGCTGGAGGAGTTTACAGAGATAAGGAGGGTTGTAGGGGCTGGAGGAGGTTACAGAGATAGGGAGGGTTGTAGGGGCTGGAGGAGGTTACAGAGATAGGGAGGGTTGAAGGGGCTGGAGGAGGTTACAGAGATAGGGAGGGTTGTAGGGACTGGAGGAGGTTACAGAGATAGGGAGGGTTGTAGGGGCTGGTGGAGGTTATGGAGATAGGGAGGGTTGTAGGGGCTGGAGGAGGTTACAGAGATAGTTGGAGCGATTCCATCGAAAGATTTGAAAACAAGAATGATAATTTTAAAATGGAGGCTTTGCCAGAGCAGGGGCCCATATATGTCAGCCAGCACGAGTTGGGGGAGTTGGGCCCGCTGGGGAGAGCAGGGGACGGGTAAGCGTGATGGCTGATCTTGACTCGGTGCGAGTTGGGACACGGTGTTAGCAGAGTTTTAGATGAGCTGATGGTTACGGATGTTGGAAGATGGGGGCTGGCCAGGAGAACGTTGGAATTGTCGGAGTACGGAGGTAAGAAAGGCCTGGATGAGGGTTTCAGCAGCGGATGAGCCGAGGTGGGACAGAGACGGGCGATGTCACGGAGGAGGAAGAAGGCGGTCTTGGTGGTAGAGCGGATTTGGGTTCTGGAAGCTCATCTCTGGGTCAAGTCGGACGGTCTGGTTCAGCCTCAGTCAGTGGCCAGGGAGAGGGATGTCGTCGGTGGCGAAGGAAACAGAGTTTGCGACGGGGATCGAAAACAATATTTATTTGGAGGATCCCCTGGAAGGCTACAGCCCATGTTCATAAGAGCATAAGAAACAGGAGCAGGAATCGGCCAGTCGGCCCCTCGAGCCTGCTCCGCCATTCAATGAGATCATGGCTGATCCAATCTTGTCCTCAACACCACTTTCCCGCTCTCTCCCCACACCCCTGGACTCCCCTCGTTGTTCAAATATCTGTCAATCTCCGCCTTGAATATATTCAGTGACTCCGCCTCCACAGCTCTCTGGGGCGGAGAATTCCACAGATTCACGACCCTCTGAGAGAAGAAATTCCTCCTCATCTCCGTTTTAAATGGCCGACCCCTTATTCTGAAACTATGCCCCCGAGTTCTAGATACCCCCACGAGGGGAAACATCCTCTCTGCATCCACCCTGTCAATCCCCCTCAGAATCTTATATGTTTCAATAAGATCACCTCTCGTTCTTCTAAACTCCAATGAGTATAGGACCCAACCAGCTCAACCTTGCTTCATAAGACAACCCCTTCATCTCCGGAATCAACCGAGCGAACCTTCTCTGAACTGCCTCCAATGCAAGTATACCCTGCCTTAAATAAGGAAATCAAAACTGTACGCAGTACTCCAGGTGCGGTCTCACCAGCGCCCTGTACAGTTGTAGCAGGACTTCCCTGCTTTTATACTCCATCCTCTTGCAATAAAGGCCAACATTCCATTAGCCTTCCTAATTACTTGCTGTACCTGCATGCTAACTTTTTGTGATTCATGTATGAGGACCCCCAGGTCCCTTTGTACCGCAGCATTTTGTAGTCTTTCTCCATTTAAATAACCATGGTGTGGAGATGCCGGCGTTAGACTGAATCACAGAAATCACAGAATCACAGAAACCCCACAGTGCAGATAGAGGCCATTTCGGCCCATCGAGCCTGCACCGACACATATCCCACCCGATCCCCGTAACCCCACGTATTTAATCCCCCTAACACTGAGGGTCAATTTTTATCATAGCCAATCATCCTAACCCGCACATCTTTTGACTGTGGGAGGAAACCGGAGCACCCGAAGGAAACCCACGCAAACACGGGGAGAATGTGCAAACTCCACACAGACAGTCACCCGAGGCTGGATTCGAACCCGGGTCCCTGGTGCTGTGAGGCAACAGTGCTAACCACTATGCCACCGTGCTGGGGTGGACAAATGTAAGAAGTCACACAACACCAGGTTATAGTCCAACAGTTTTATTTGAAATCACTTCAAATAAAACTGTTGGACTATAACCTGGTGTTGTGTGACTTCTGACATTTAAATAATAATTTGCTTTTTCAGTCTTCCTTCCAAAGTGGATAACCTCACATTTTCCCACATTATCCGCCATCTGCCAAATTTTTGCCCACTCATCCTGTGCCTCCTTGTCCCTTACCGTTACCCCCCAGAGAGCAGTCCGGCTCTGTCACTGAAAAACAACTCGTAGATCTCGCTGCTGTTTGGCTGCACGCCAATTTTCCAAAGCATTTTGAAAACAAGTGTTTTTTTAATATATACCTATCGGGAAAGATTGAACAGGCTGGGGCTCTTGCCTGTCGAAAAGAGAAGGCTGAGGGGCGACCTGATAGATTATGAAA